>NW_027325355.1:36386513-36476513 GCF_036924035.1 Leuresthes tenuis | reverse complement strand
TCGGCCATACCACTTTTACTCCAGGGGATACTACTCAAACCACAGAGATCGGCCATACCACTTTTACTCCAGGGGATACTACTCAAACCGCAGAGATCGGCCATACCACTTTTAATCCAGGGGATACTACTCTAACCGCAGAGATCGGACATACCACTTTTACTCCAGGGGATACTACTCTAACCACAGAGATCGGACATACCACTTTTACTCCAGGGGATACTACTCTAACCGCAGAGATCGGACATACCACTTTTACTCCAGGGGATACTACTCTAACCACAGAGATCGGCCATACCACTTTTACTCCAGGGGATACTACTCTAACCACAGAGATCGGACATACCACTTTTAATCCAGGGGATACTACTCTAACCGCAGAGATCGGACATACCACTTTTACTCCAGGGGATACTACTCAAACCGCAGAGATCGGCCATACCACTTTTACTCCAGGGGATACTACTCAAACCGCAGAGATCGGCCATACCACTTTTACTCCAGGGGATACTACTCTAACCGCAGAGATCGGACATACCACTTTTACTCCAGGGGATACTACTCAAACCGCAGAGATCGGCCATACCACTTTTACTCCAGGGGATACTACTCAAACCGCAGAGATCGGCCATACCACTTTTAATCCAGGGGATACTACTCTAACCGCAGAGATCGGCCATACCACTTTTACTCCAGGGGATACTACTCTAACCACAGAGATCGGACATACCACTTTTACTCCAGGGGATACTACTCAAACCGCAGAGATCGGACATACCACTTTTACTCCAGGGGATACTACTCAAACCGCAGAGATCGGCCATACCACTTTTAATCCAGGGGATACTACTCAAACCGCAGAGATCGGCCATACCACTTTTACTCCAGGGGATACTACTCTAACCACAGAGATCGGCCATACCACTTTTACTCCAGGGGATACTACTCTAACCGCAGAGATCGGCCATACCACTTTTACTCCAGGGGATACTACTCTAACCACAGAGATCGGACATACCACTTTTACTCCAGGGGATACTACTCCAACCACAGAGATCGGACATACCACTTTTACTCCAGGGGATACTACTCTAACCACAGAGATCGGACATACCACTTTTACTCCAGGGGATACTACTCCAACCACAGAGATCGGACATACCACTTTTAATCCAGGGGATACTACTCTAACCACGACCCCTGGAGCTACTGCTCTAACCACAGAGAATACATCCATCGGAACTGTGGTACCAGAAACTGTTACTTCCAATCCACCACAAAGCACAGTTCCTTCAACAACTATCCAAGTCACCTCAGAACCTGAACAAACAACTCCTTTTTCCAGCATTTCTACTATAACCCCATATGTAACCCCTGTTACCAGCTTACCCCCTTATAACTCTACTACTGCTGCCACCAAAGCTACTCCCAGTTCTACCACCTACCCCACAACCACCACTGACAACAGCATTGGTAATACCACTCTTGACAAAACCACCACAACTTTCAACCCAACAACTGAGCAAACCAATCACACTGACCTCCCAAGTACTACTCTTGACTCTACAACTCATGCTACTCCCATTCCTACTACAGTAGCTCCACCTACCTGCACCACTGCAACTCCTCCTACAACCATCATCACAGCTGCTCCAACCACCACTCTGCTGATGTGCAATAATGGTGGCATGCAGCTAAATGGTGTCTGCATCTGTCCTGATGAATGGACCGGAGAAACATGCTCAAACGGTAAGACCAAAGGTGGTTTTTGGTGCCGGTCAAAACCTATCGACATAAACTATTTATAAAAAATCCTAAGAAATAAAGCAAATGAATGCATAATATTTTGATAAGAAGTCCAAAGTTACTGAAGCTGAAAAACAGTTCTTGTACCCGTCTACATCATCATGAAAGATGGACAACATGCTTTATTACACCTTTTCATTATTAAACAGAAACTCAAACCTGTATTTACCTCATTTTAAGACCCAATGAGAACATCATTTTCTTTTGTCCTGATATGCAAAACCTTGAATTGAATGACGCTCGACCTTTGACCTTCACCTGACTGCAGGTAGTTTGTGTTGCGCTACGTCTCTCAGCTATGAAGTTTAGAAAAGTCCTTTATCCAGCAACAGATGACTGAATGGAATTTAGGTATAAACAGTTAACTTTTTACCTTTAAGGCATTATTTTGGATGAAATGAGCTGGTAGTATGTGAGCAGCAGCCATGATCAGAGCTGTCTGAATCCTTCAAATACTAAAGAAAGGAGCTCCCATGGTTCCTCAATGATCTCCTTTAGGAAGTCATTTAGGATCCTTTACGAGAGAAAGGAGCATTTTCCAACAAGGTCAAGAAAAAGAACTTCGGATGAGTCGACTTTTTGGCTCCTAACTCCACCCAGACACGAAGTAACGAGTATCACTTTAAAATGCCTTAGTAATCTCCTGGTGTCATAATTCCTTTGATAGACTCGGTATCAAAAGAATTGTGCACTGCATTCCCACAGAGTTCTTCTTCGTCTTTCCTGAAAAGATAAGAAAACAGAGGTTTCTTCCTGTTAAAAGGGAGTTTCTTTCCCTCCACGGTCGCCTCGTGAACGCTCAGGGGATCGGATCATAGAGAAGTTTCGATGCAATCTGTTGGTTTCCTAGACTACTGTTTCAATTGGCTCTGGATTTCGTTTGATGGGATTATGACTAAAAACTCTCTCATTTGCACATTTTCTTCAGAAAATGTGTGTGACACTGCAGAGTTGGAGGGATTTAAATTCCCCCACACACCCATCGGCTGGTTTGCATATTCAGAGGATAAATGTCCGATGGAAACCAGTGGAGGTACGTTTCCGTCCAACATCACCAAAAACAGTGGAGCATAGCGTGTCTCTGCTGTAACTCCCTCCATGTCCTTTCAGCTGGTAAACCGCGGGCTTCGGCCAGATGTCTGGTTACAAACGGTGTTGCGAGCTTCAACCCTCCACAGGTCTTCCAGTGTGACCAGACGCTCAGTGACATAAAGCAAAATGTGAGAACTGCTGCTCCATTTCTGTAAAGGATGCACATTGTGAGATGCCTTAAAGCCCATGAAAGTGTCCCATAGAAAAGCAGTTCTCTTCAGTCTTGTTGTTTATCCCTCAGCTCACCAGTGCAGCCGATTTAGAGACGCTGGCATCCAGCACTCAGATTCTGACATCCAGACCTGACGAGCTGACGGCTGAAAACGTGACAGCGGCAGCTCAGATTGCCAACGCGTTGCTGCTGTCTCCAAACGCCACCGAGGTACAGTACGACCTCCGAGAACGCTGCACTCGTTTTGGTGCCACGTGGGCTCTTATTCTGGCTGTTGTTTGCAGAGCGTCAGGGTGGCAGCAGTTGCCACGGTCAGCCAGCTGCTGAACACCACCGTTCCAGACGATAACAGCACCGCAACTCAGGAGTAAGAACACACCAATTAAATCAGAAGTACAGCAACATGTCTGTGACATCCAGCTGTGAGGTTATGCTGCCTTCCATCCATCTCAAATTATTTTCTGAAATCCATACTTTGGATGCACAGCTGCAGCTCTAACAAGCTTTATTATTCAGATTTTAGGATAGTATCTGTTTGAAATGTGGTCATTTATTTAAAATACATTAAGATTAGATTATGGATTAGTGAAAGCTTCAAATGGTGAAATCATGGATGTATTTTAAAGCAAAAGCTGCTGCATATTTTTGAGGACCTCTGCTGGTGTGTTGGCCAACACTCAAGAGTTCAACTCTTGAATTTTTTAGATTTTCCAGCAATGTTCTAATGGGTCTAAAGGAGTTGTTCAACTGCATCTAAAAAAGCAGTTAACCTGGTTCTAAAAAGGGGTTAAACTGGTTCTATAAACACAATTAACCTGATTCTAAAAAGTGGTTGAACTGGGTCTAAAAAAGCAGTTAACCTGGTTCTAAAAAGTGGTTAAACTGGGTCTAAAAAAAGGGGTTAAACTGGTTCTAAAAAAGCAGTTAAACTGGGTCTATAAACACAATTAACCTGGTTCTAAAAAGTGGTTAAACTGGGTCTAAAAAAAGGGGTTAAACTGGTTCTAAAAAGCGGTTAAATTGGGTCTACAAAAGGAGTTAAACCGGGTCTAAAAAAGCAGTTAAACTGATTCTAAAGAATGGTTCAACTGGGTCTAAAAAAAGCAGTTAAACTGGGTCTAAAAAGTGGTTAACCTGGTTCTAAAAAGTGGTTAAACTGGGTCTAAAAAAAGGGGTTAAACTGGTTCTAAAAAAGCAGTTAAACTGGGTCTAAAAAGGGGTTAAACAGGGTCTAAAAAAAAGAAGTTAATCTGGTTCTAAAAACAAGTGAAACTGCTTCTAAAAGGCCTTTAAACCGGGTTTAAGAAACAGGATAAATTGGATCTAAAAATGCAGTTAAACTGGGTCTAAAAAGCGGTTCAACTGGATCTAAAAATGCAGTTAACCTGGGTCTAAGAATGCAGTTAAAATGGGTGTAAAGGTGATGTTTGAACCAGGTTAGGGGGTTATTGAATGTTTGATACCTCCAATTTGCCTAAAATGTGTCCGTCTTCTCCAGCCTGACGCTGACTCTGGACCAGCTCTCGGTGAACCTCAGTCTCAACTCATCTCAGTCTCAGGTGGTTCAGCCAAACCTGGTGGTCCAATCAGCACAAATCCAAGCTGCAGACTCTAAGGGGGTCCAGTTCACCTCCTTCAAGGGTCAGTGAACCACTGCATTACCGACCTTTATCCCAACAGTGTTGAACCCTGACTTTTGATAGTTTAGTCAGATGTCTGAATGAGATGAGATTACTCTGCAGAGTATGCTGTAGCTTCTGTAGCACTGAAGCTACATGGAGGATGTAATCAGTGAGTTTAAAACCGTTCTGATGGGACATTTAGCTGCCCCTTGTCTTTTCATGGACACCCCCCCACTTGGGTTGGTAAATCCCCTCTCCTACAGAGATGAGGCCACAGCTCATCTCTCAGATATGACCTGGATCAGTCTGTCAGCCTCAGCTGTTGGTCATCACTGTGACCAGTTCCCCATCCTACTGAGTCTGTTAAACACTGGCTGCTCTTTAAAGCATCGCATGTGTCACCTAAACTGGATTTCTTTTAGTTTGGGTCTGAATTAAAGTCTGTAACTGCTTTGAACTCCAGCTGTGGTCATATTTCATCTTGTTTGTTATCTTTTAGGATTTTAACAGCCTGCTGCTGAGACTAGTTAAATTTATTTGTATAGAACATTTCATTTGAAACTATTTAAAATGCTGTACATAAAATAAAAGCATTGCAGCGGGAAGTGGAAGAAACATTAAAAATATATAAAAGAATATAAAAAGAAAGAAAAAGAACAATTAAAATTAAATCAAAATTATTTAAAACAAACAATCTAGATAAATTAAAGATATCCTGCAGATTTCATGCAGAGACACATGAGGAAAGAACTGTTTTTAACCTGGATTTAAAAATGTCTCCTTTTGGTGACAGTTTAATCTCTGGGTTAATCTAACCCTAACCCTAACCCTAACCCTATCTCTGACAGTTTGTTCCACTTGTTTGCAGCATAGCAGCTAAATGCTGCTTCTCCAGGTTTAGTCTGGACTCTGGACTGGACCAGCTGACCTGAGTCCTTGGATCTCAGAGCTGTAATAGGTTTATATTCTCTGAACATATCACAGATTCTGGGATTTAATTAAAATCTATTCTGTGACTGACTGGAAGCCAGAGTAAAGACTTTAAAACTGGTGTGATGTGTTCAGATCTCTGAGTCCTGGTTTAAACTCCAGCAGCAGCGTTCTGGATGAGCTGCAGATGTTTAATGAAGTCCAGTTAAAATACCGTTACAGTAATGGAGTCTCCTGGAGATGAATGCATGGAGGAGTTTCTCCTGGTCTTTTTGGGAGAGAAAACCTTTAATTCTGATGTTTCTGAGTTGGTAAAAAGCTGCCTTGGTGACAGCTTTGATGTGGCTGAAAGTCAGATCTGAGTCTATCAACACTCCAAGGTTATGGTCAGTGATTATAAGGCCCGAGTCTCCAGATATTTACCAACGCTGACCCTCTTCTCTCTGCTGCCAAACAGAATGATCTCAGTTTTGTCTTCACTTAATTGTAGAAAAGTTTCTCTCATCCAGGAGTTCATTTCCTCAGGGCCAGTTGTAACAAAATAACTCCGGCCTTCTGAAGAGGACCTGAACCAGTTAAGGACAGGATTACCCCGTTCATGACGGGTGCAGAGCTGGTCATGTGACCGGTGATAATAAAGGGCTGCGAGCTGAATCCATACTGGATTAACTGTATAGATGTGACTTCCAGACTGTTTAGAAGCTGGTCATTGAAGTGTTCCCTTCACAGTGGGATTTTGTCCAATCACAATCCACCAAAGGCTCATCCCTGAGCTGTAATGAAGGTCCCAGACTCCTCTGTTTTCATGCTGCATTCAGGGACATCTGGCAGTTTTGTGGCCGACAGAGTTCGGCTGAACACCAACACCTCGGAGGTCGTGATGGAAAACGGGTTCGTAGCCGAGGCGCTGGTTTTCATCCGGTTCCCATCAGGTGAGTTTCCTGCAGCACAAGTTATCTCAGTGGAAGTTCCACAGCTAACCAGAGTGGATTTCTGCTTTTTCTGAAGGCAGCAGCAGCCGTCAGAAGCCATCAAACCTGTCGGTGGGCTTTGTTCTCTACCAAAACAACCGTTTCTTCCCGTCGAGGATCTACAAGAGGCGCCGGGCTCCTGTCAGGGTGCTGTCGGCCAGCGTCAGGGGCCAGCAGCGCCATGTGGTGCCGCAGCACGTGGAGATGCAGTTCAGACCGGCAGTAAGGAAAAACACGAGCTGATTAAAGCTTGTGCTGATTAACCTTTATTTATACAGGTAAAATCTCACAGACTAACAACGTACAAAACAAAGCACGAAGCATAGAATAAGTAATTATAAGTAACATGTTATTAAAGTTGTTAAGTACATGTGCAGACCCCCACTGACCGTCTCAACAGGCTTCAGACAAGTAATCTGAAGTCCTTTAGCGAAATAAAGCTGGACAGCTTCTGCTGGAGCCTGTTCCAGGAGAACGCCTTTTTGCCAAGTTCAGTACGTACTGAGGGGATGTGATGGGATGTAGTCCAGGGACCAGAGGCTAGGAGGGGGGGTGCAGTCTGATGATGGATTTGTAGATAAATAGATACCAGCGGGTGGTTCTGAGCATGGAAAGTGGAGACCAGTCAGTGAGAGAGTACAAAGTGCAGTGATGTGTGAGGGCTTTACAACCAGTTATGAATCTCAAAGCTCTGTGATATGCAGCATCCAGGAGATGTAGGGAGTGAGCAGAGGCATTCATATAAACCATACTCCAAGAGTGGCAAGAAAGTGGCTGCAACAATACATTTTCTGGTATTAAAAGAAAAACAGGCTCTATTTCTAAAGAAAACCCCAGCTTTAACTTAAGTTTCCTCAATAATTGGTCAATATGACATCTAAAAGAAAGGCTATCATCCAATATGATGCCAAGGTATTTATAAGTGGCCACAGACTCAGTATGGATACCCTGAGCAGACATGATACAGGGTGGAACAGCAGGCACCTTCTTTTTATTAGAAAAGAAAAAAGGCTTGGTTTTACCTGCATTTAGAACTAGCCTGAGATGAGACAGTTGCACCTGAATGGTGTCAAAAGCAGACTGCAGATCTTTGAACACCTGGGCGACAGAAGATGCACAACAATAGATGACGGTGTCATCAGCATAAAGATGTACAGATGCATTGATGTTTCGGCCCACCATATTCATATAAATAGTAAAAAAAAGGGCCCTAAGACGGAACCTTGCGGCACACCATTTAAAGTGTTTAGGAACCCGGAGCTAAGACCATCGGACTGCTTACGGTCGGAGAGGTAGTCAGAAAACAAGCCAACAGCAAAGTCTGACATTCCAATGGTAGACATAAAATACTCAGATCGACTGTATCAAACGCCTTTGAAAGATCAATAAAAAGGGCAGCGCAGTATTTCTTGGCCTCCATGGCTTCGACAATGTCATTTATCACCTTAATGGCAGCAGTTGTTGTACTATGCTGCTTCCCGATCACACAGTGATCAATCAGATCAGTAGCAAAACTGCTGTGGTGGAATATTTGTCATGTTGGTAATTAAAAGATCGATAAGGGATTATTCACTGGGGCGGGTTGGGCTTCCAATCATTTGAGTGAGGTTAACACTGGCCTTAAAAGGATCAGAGGCTTGTAAAAGCCAGTCCCAATCAAAACGATTTCCTTGAATTTCAGTTGAGAAAACAGCTGCATTAAAGAGGTTAATGTCTCTGTGTTAGTGGGAAATATTCTACGCAGCTGCAGACTCTCAGATTGGTCAGGTCTCCTGTTTCCAGGTGGATTTGTGGGGCAGCTGAGAGCTTCAGTAGAACCTTCAGGTTCTTTGCATGTCGTTTCAGCTGCTGAGCGGCTTCCTGCTGCACGACTTCTCCTGCGTTTTCTGGAACTATAGCCTGCAGGACTGGAGCACCGACGGCTGCTCCAAACGAGACGCTTCGGACGGGGTCCTGAGCTGCCTCTGCAACCACACCACCAACTTCGCTGCTCTCTGGGTGATGGTCACAGGTCTGCAGCTGCTTTCAGAAACCGCCAATGTGACAATGGCCACTGCGTGAGAGTTTCTGTGTTTCAGTCTTTCAGAGAGAAGCACGAGTACGCCGAAGCCCTGGGCACCCTCTCCATCACAGGCCTCTCTTTCTCCATTCTCGGTTTGGTCGTTACCCTCATTCACCACGTCAAAGAAAAGTAAGGCAGACATGTGCCGATCAGGTCCAGTCTGGATTCTGCAGACGGTTTTCAGCAGGTCATGTGTTCAGTTTCCAGAGGAAGTCCCGTGAGCGGCAGACCAACCTGAACTCGAAGCTGGCTCTGTTCTGCATCTACATCAGCCTGCTGGCCTTCATCATCACCTTCCTGTCCGGAGTCCAGAACTCCAGCCCGCAGAACGCCAGCCAGGTGGCGTTCAGCGGCGATAACCACATCCTGGACTCTGACGAGCACGTGGAGCCAGACCGCGGGTCGTGCACGGCAGTGGCAGCTCTGCTGCACTTCTTCCTGTTGGCCACCTTCACGTGGAACAGCGTGTACGGCACGCAGCTGGTGCTGCTGGTGCGCTCCATGCGCCGCACTCTGCCGCCGTTCTGGACGCCACTCAGCGTGGGAGTGGGCTGGGGTACGGCATTTAGATCCTCCACAGACATCAGGTTCATAAATGGGGTGGAAACATGGGAAAACCCTACATTTACTTTTTATTTTATGTTCCGTCTCATCAGCTTCTTTTCACGTGTTAAACATCATCAATCGTTACATTTCAGACCTCAGATTTACTCAGTTTGTCCCATTTGGAGTCCTTCAGGGCTCAGTCTTTGGTCCCATAAACTGGTGTTTAACATCATCTGTTTTTAAACTTAATTACCAGCCTGAAATTCCCCCGGGCCAACTTTTGGGAATGGGTTTATTCACAGATGAAATTAATGGGCAGGAATCACTCAGCGAGGGTCCTGCTGGTCAGAGATGTGGACGATTCCACCGAAAACTAACATAATATAATGTTTAAAGAAGCTTCATAACCTCTAAATAAGATCAGGCCGTTCTGAGGATAAATAACACAAACAATAAGCTGTAAACTGGACGCTGTGTTGATATTTAGTGGAAAAAAAGACTTTTGGGTGAGAATAAGAGGAAAAAAGACATTTTCTCAACTTGATTTCTGAAAATGAGCTTAGTTATCAGTTGGAGTTGAATTTAAGTTAAATTGTTGATTTGCTTCCTGTTTCCTGCCAGGAGTGCCGGCCGTCGTCATGGCGATCACGCTGGCAGCAACCTACAGCGTGGATAATCCTCTGGGATACAGACAGGAGGAATTGTGGGTCCACTGCTGAAGTTATTGCTGCTTTCTCTCTGCTTTAAAGAGTCTGGACCTCTTTTTTAACCTGTTATTTCCACGTCTGACGGGTGTTTTGTCTTTTTAATCTCTGGCTGTCTCCGTGTAGCTGCTGGCTGTCAGCTCTGGATCAGGCCAGATATTTCAGCTTTGGGAAGCCGATGTTTTGGGGTTTTCTCCTCCCAGTGGGCCTGATCCTGATCTACAGCGTGGTTCTGCTGGTTCTCACCTCTCTGACCACCTGCAGAGTCGATCCCAAGCTGACCAGGTAAACTGCCTTTACTCCCGTCCAGTGCAGGAAAACAACGTTTCAAACCTTTTATCGAGAGAAAAGTGATGTAAAAGTAACGGGTCGGAGGTTTAAAACAGTGAAAAACCATCTATAGATTGTAAAGTTTAGATATTTCTGAAAGAAAACTGATATTCTAGAAAAGAGCTGTTTTTTAAAGCAATAAAACTTAAAAGGGAGAAAATCAGCAAAGTTCAGCCAATTTCTGACTGATTTCTTTGGAAATATTCTGGACATTTGAAGTTGATAATATTTTTAAAGTAATTTTTCCTGGAAGAAGCTCAACATTTCTGATAATAAAGCAGGAAACACCTGCAAATAGACGCTGAGACACTTTAAAAACTTCCAGCTCTCTGTAGCTGCACACGTTTCTGTAGAAGTATGTGAACCCATGAACTCCCACCTGTTTGACGGCAGCACCAGCCGCTCGTCTCTGACCAAGCGCTTCCTGGTCAGTGTGTCTCTGGCCGTGCTGCTGGGCCTGTCCTGGACTCTGGGCTACCTGGTCCTCGTCACCTCGGGACGCGCCCACCTGATCTTCAGCATCTTCTTCTGCCTCGGTACGACCACGCAGGTATGGCCCCGCCCATCATACACTCTGCACAGCATTGGTGCTTAAAGAGAAAACCAACAGCTGACCTTTGTGTTTTCAGGGTTTTCAGATCTTCATCCTCTTCACAGCCAGATCGCCCTCCTTCAGAGCCTCCATGTGGCGTTTTGTGCACCACGTCTCCTCAGTCAACATCCCGCTGAGCAGCTCAAAGTACAATCTCCGGAAGAACTGGAGGGAGCCTTCCACCTCTGAGACCTACCGGGACTTACGGGATGGGGACACCGGGCTGTAAGACAAACTTCAGCCTGCATGCTTCTCACCATCGAGCTGGGCACCAACCTTTGGTCAACATTTCTGCTCATGGACCTGAATTCCACTTCTTCTGCAGATCTACAACAAATCCACTCAGAAATCACCAGAACAGTAGCTGGTCTAAATTGGTTTCCCAGCTGGTTTAAACTGGTTTCCAGTTGGTCTGAACTGGTTTCCAGCTGGTTTAAACAGGTTTTCAGTTGGTCTAAACTGGTTTCCAGTTGGTTTAAACTGGTTTCCAGTTGGTCTACACTGGTTTCCAGCTGGTTTAAACTGCTTTTGAGTTGATCTAAACTGGTTTCCAGTTGGTTTAAACTGGTTTCCAGTTGCTCTAAACTGGTGTCCAGTTGGTCTACACTGGTTTCCAGTTGGTTTAAACTGGTTTCCAGCTGCTCTAAACTGGTTTCCAGTTGGTCTACACTGGTTTCCAGCTGCTCTAAACTGGTTTCCAGTTGGTCTAAACTGGTTTCCAGTTGGTCTACACTGACTACAGTAAACTGTACTTTAAAGGGTCTTTCTGGGCTCATAGTGAGCTAAACAGGTATGCATTGGTATGAAAATCTACATTTTCTGTTGACATTCAGGTTATAAACTATCATATGTTATTGTAAACTTTGGTCATTACTGTTAGAAGCAGGGTTTAAAATGTTCTAAATCAGCTATAAAATGTCTAAACTTGTCCATAATGTGTAAATGGGTCTATTAATGGGCTTTATTAGTCATCAGCAGTCTAAAGCCCATCTCTCAGTGGTAAATTTGATCTTCTGATGAAAAAAATGGATCTGTTAATGGTCTGAACTGTGTATAAATTTCATCAAAGGAAACTAAAGGGATTAAAGGAACTGCATTAGGCTGGTTTAAGTCATATTTATCTGATAGATTCCAGTTTGTTCTTGTAAATAAAGAATCTTCCTCACACACCAGAGTAAGTCATGGAGTTCCTCAGGGTTCTGTGCTTGGACCAATTATTTTTACTTCATACATGCTTCCATTAGGTAACATTATCAGACAGCATGGCATAAATTTCCATTGTTATGCTGATGATACTCAGCTGTACTTATCTATGAACCCAGATGAAACCAATAGGTTGGTCAGACTACAAACCCAATATCATTTGAGAAATTAAACTGGGTGAAAAGAGAGCAAAGTCAGGAAAGGTGTGACAGATGAGGTCCCCCAGCAGGCTGGGCCTATAGCAGCAGAACTATGGGATGTTTCAGGCTCACCTGAGCCATCCCTAACTATAAGCTTTATCAGAAAGGAAAGTTTCAGCCTGATCTTAAAGGTAGAGAGGGTGTCTGCTTCCTGAAGCCAAACTGGCAGCTGGTTCCACAGAGAGGGGCCTGATAACTGAAGGCTCTGCCTCCCATTCTGCTTTTAGGGGCCTGATAACTGAAGGCTCTGCCTCCCATTCTGCTTTTAGGGGCCTGATAACTGAAGGCTCTGCCTCCCATTCTGCTTTTAGGGGCCTGATAACTGAAGGCTCTGCCTCCCATTCTGCTTTTAGGGGCCTGATAACTGAAGGCTCTGCCTCCCATTCTGCTTTTAGGGGCCTGATAACTGAAGGCTCTGCCTCCCATTCTGCTTTTAGGGGCCTGATAACTGAAGGCTCTGCCTCCCATTCTGCTTTTAGGGGCCTGATAACTGAAGGCTCTGCCTCCCATTCTGCTTTTAGGGGCCTGATAACTGAAGGCTCTGCCTCCCATTCTGCTTTTAGGGGCCTGATAACTGAAGGCTCTGTCTCCCATTCTGCTTTTAGGGGCCTGATAACTGAAGGCTCTGCCTCCCATTCTGCTTTTAGGGGCCTGATAACTGAAGGCTCTGCCTCCCGTTCTGCTTTTAGGGGCCTGATAACTGAAGGCTCTGCCTCCCATTCTGCTGTTAGGGGCCTGATAACTGAAGGCTCTGCCTCCCATTCTACTTTTAGGGGCCTGATAACTGAAGGCTCTGCCTCCCGTTCTGCTTTTAGGGGCCTGATAACTGAAGGCTCTGCCTCCCATTCTGCTTTTAGGGGCCTGATAACTGAAGGCTCTGCCTCCCATTCTGCTTTTAGGGGCCTGATAACTGAAGGCTCTGCCTCCCATTCTGCTTTTAGGGGCCTGATAACTGAAGGCTCTGCCTCCCGTTCTGCTTTTAGGGGCCTGATAACTGAAGGCTCTGCCTCCCATTCTGCTTTTAGGGGCCTGATAACTGAAGGCTCTGCCTCCCATTCTGCTTTTAGGGGCCTGATAACTGAAGGCTCTGCCTCCCATTCTGCTTTTAGGGGCCTGATAACTGAAGGCTCTGCCTCCCATTCTGCTTTTAGGGGCCTGATAACTGAAGGCTCTGCCTCCCATTCTGCTTTTAGAAACTCTGGGAACCACAAGGAAACCGGCAGTTTGATGGTTTAGAAGAGACTATTGCTGTTGTTAGCTCAGAGAGATCAACTGGGCAGAAGCCGTCTGAATACAAATCAGGTTCTAAAGATACTTCTAAAGCTGCTCTACTTGATGATACATCAGTGATAATAATGGGAAGGATTCCATTAATCTTCTCTCTGATAGAAACACTTTTATTGATGAAGAATCTCATGAAATCATCACTGCTGAGAGTTAAAGGAATACATGGCTCAACAGAGCTCGGACTCTTTGTCAGCCTGGCTACAGCGCTGAAGAGGAACCTGGGATTATTCTGATTCTCTTCTATCAATGATGAATAATAAAGGAATACATGGCTCAAGGTTTTTGTGATTTCCACTTTGGGAAAAACTGAGGATCAGAGATTCAAAAGAGCTAAAACTAATCTTGGGTCTCGGACTGATTAGTAACCCTGATCTGAAGATAGCTGCCACTCCTCCTCCTCTGCCTGTGGTTCGAGGAACATTTAAATAGTCAGAGGGAGTTGATTCATTAATGCTAACATGATCCTCCTGCTGCAGCCAGGTTTCTGTAAGACAAAATATATCAATATGATGATCACAGATCAAATCATTCACTAACAGAGACTTCCAAAGGAGAGATCTAATATTCAGCAAACCACATTTAATAGTTTGATGTTTTGTTCAGTTAAAGTTTTTGTTTTAAATTTTTTTGCACAAGAGGATTTGCTCCTTTTGTGTTTTTGATTGCATCACTAGCTGCAGTGGTCCAGTCAAAGTCCAGACCTCAACCTGATTCTACATTTATTCTGAATAACACAGAGTTAACCAGGGAGGTACCCTCTGATCTCGGCCCAGATTCAGATGTTTTCCGTCTGCTGGTTCTGGTCCTTATTTGAGAGGATGTTTTGTGGAGGGGATTCCCTGATCCAGGACCAGCTGAGTCCCCCGATGACTCAACATCAGTCGGCAGGGTACCCACTGATCCGGTGTCAGCTCCAAAGGGAATTGAAAAGCTTTTCTGGACTCAAGTTCAGTGCTGGAGGATATTTTCTGTGTCAGTGAACCAGAAAAAGGAGATTCGTTCATCTGCACGAACGTGGAAAAGTTCCATGAAACTCAGCTTGATAGTTTCTGTCTGTGTTGAATCACCTAAATGAGATTTCTTTAAGGATTCCTCTGAAAACTGAAAGTCAGAACAGATAAACAGAACCGGTTTGAATCCCAAAATGTTCATTTGGTCAAGCTGGATGAAGAAGTTTGTCTGTGGTTTAAAATCTGACCGTAGAAAGCAGCAGCGACCTTTACAGCAGGCCACTGTTAGCATGACACGCATTAATGAGAGCAGGCAGGCTGAAATACAGAGGAATGACCCTTTAAATACCGGCTCATGGGCTGCAGAGGTGCAGTTTGTCAGGTGACCAGTAGGGGGCAGCAGCAGTCAGCATTTACCTGGCTGATGGGCTGCATCTGTCCTGGTGGGACTTTGGGGGGAGGATGGAAGAAGTGGGGACCCGGTCCACAGATGTCAGACCAGCTTGAACTTTGTAGCAGATGAACCTGATAATTCGTCCCTCTTTAGACTCTACTTCAGGTGACCGGAACGTGGAGCTGCTTTTCCAGACCCAAACGAACGGGATGTGAAAGCCGAAGGAGGTCAGAGCCGAGGCATCTGTGTGCTCACTGGCTAAAAGACAGATCTGTGGCCCCTTTTCAACACACTGTTCTGATCTGGAGACATTTCAGCATTTACCACAATGAGAGGGTAGAAATGTTTTAGACCTGCAGAGAGCGTCTGATTCCTGCTCCAATCAGCCTTTCATCACTTTCTCTGACGGTAAGTGTCCAAACAGCAGCAGCTCACGGAGCTCCAAGGGCCTGAAAAGGCCTCAAAAGGCCGGAAAAAGGCCTGAAAAGGCCTGAAAAAGGCCTGAAAAAGCCTGAAAAGGCCGGAAAAGGGCCGAAAAAAGCCTGAAAAGGCCTGAAAAAGCCTCAAAAGGCCGGAAAAAGGCCTGAAAAAGCCTCAAAAGGCCGGAAAAAGGCCTGAAAAAGCCTGAAAAAGCCTCAAAAGGCCAGAAAAAGGCCTGAAAAAGCCTCAAAAGGCCAGAAAAAGGCCTGAAAAAGCCTGAAAAGGCCTGAAAAGGCCCCAAAAGGCCGGAAAAAGGCCTGAAAAAGCCTGAAAAGGCCTGAAAAAGCCGGAAAAAGGCCAGAAAAAGGCCTCAAAAGGCCTCAAAAGGCCTGAAAAAGCCTGAAAAAGCTCAAGGTCGAGTGTTTTCAACAGCTTTAAAGCACCTGAGAAGGAGAGCAGCTGCTGGATGGAGGCTCAAGCTTTCTGAAAACAGAAGCAGTCAAGAAGTAACAGCAACACACAGCTCTGTGCCGCTGGAAATAAAACACGGTGTTCGAAGGTCAAGCTGCAGGTCAGAGGTCAGAGGTCGTCCGTTTCCACCGAACCAGCAAAAGCCAGAAACCTCACTGGATTCTTTAAGAGTCTGAAACCAGAGGACAGCCGTCTGAGCTCGTCTCTGAAAAGAAGGACTGCGCTGCGTCAGGTGCGATGACCTCTGACCTCCATCACAAGGCTCCGCCCCCGACACACACAAAGGAAACACCGGCGGTCTTTATGTAGCAGAACTGAAAGTGAGTCAGAACTCGGCGTTTGGGCCACAGCCCTCAGGTTGTCACATCTGCAACACGTGAACAAACGCAGATCTGTGAGGCTCCTGTTGTGTAATCCATCCTGATGGGAACCGGGCTGCGGGGGGGCGATCTGGAGCACATTAAACAGTCTCTGAGGGGTCTGAGCGGACCCCCTCTGACTGGAAACAGATCCTGGTGTTGGACGGGGGCCCAGAGGCAGATTTCGCTGTGATTCTGTGGTTCAGCTGAAGCTCAGGAAACATCTGAGAGTGTTTGCTTTGGTTCTGACTTTCACAGGAGAACAGTGTGTTTTCTGCAAACTGAAACGGCTTCTTTAACCCGCTTCTGACGGACCGGTTTCCCCATCGTGCCCTGGCCGGATGCATCGTGTGTCCATGTCCTGGCACCTGGACTGAGGACACAGCAGGGGGAGCTTCCACCCACAGCAGGGGGAGCAGGGCTTCCACCCACAGCAGGGCTTCCACCCACAGCAGGGCTTCCACCCACAGCAGGGCTTCCACCCACAGCAGGGCTTCCTCCCACAGCAGGGCTTCCACCCACAGCAGGGCTTCCACCCACAGCAGGGCTTCCACCCACAGCTGGGCTTCCACCCACAGCAGGGCTTCCACCCACAGCAGGGGGAGCTTCCACCCACAGCAGGGCTTCCTCCCACAGCAGGGGGAGCTTCCTCCCACAGCAGGGCTTCCACCCACAGCAGGGCTTCCTCCCACAGCAGGGCTTCCACCCACAGCAGGGCTTCCACCCACAGCAGGGCTTCCACCCACAGCAGGGCTTCCACCCACAGCAGGGGGAGCAGGGCTTCCACCCACAGCTGGGCTTCCACCCACAGCAGGGGGAGCAGGGCTTCCACCCACAGCAGGGCTTCCACCCACAGCAGGGCTTCCTCCCACAGCAGGGGGAGCTTCCACCCACAGCAGGGCTTCCACCCACAGCAGGGCTTCCACCCACAGCAGGGGGAGCAGGGCTTCCACCCACAGCAGGGCTTCCACCCACAGCAGGGCTTCCACCCACAGCAGGGGGAGCAGGGCTTCCACCCACAGCAGGGCTTCCACCCACAGCAGGGCTTCCTCCCACAGCAGGGGGAGCTTCCTCCCACAGCAGGGCTTCCACCCACAGCAGGGCTTCCACCCACAGCAGGGCTTCCTCCCACAGCAGGGCTTCCACCCACAGCAGGGGGAGCAGGGCTTCCACCCACAGCTGGGCTTCCACCCACAGCAGGGGGAGCAGGGCTTCCACCCACAGCAGGGCTTCCACCCACAGCAGGGCTTCCACCCACAGCAGGGCTTCCACCCACAGCAGGGGGAGCAGGGCTTCCACCCACAGCAGGGGGAGCAGGGCTTCCTCCCACAGCAGGGCTTCCACCCACAGCTGGGCTTCCACCCACAGCAGGGCTTCCACCCACAGCAGGGCTTCCTCCCACAGCAGGGCTTCCTCCCACAGCAGGGCTTCCACCCACAGCAGGGCTTCCACCCACAGCAGGGCTTCCTCCCACAGCAGGGCTTCCACCCACAGCAGGGCTTCCTCCCACAGCAGGGCTTCCTCCCACAGCAGGGGGAGCTTCCTCCCACAGCAGGGCTTCCACCCACAGCAGGGCTTCCACCCACAGCAGGGCTTCCTCCCACAGCAGGGCTTCCTCCCACAGCAGGGCTTCCACCCACAGCAGGGGGAGCTTCCTCCCACAGCAGGGGGAGCTTCCTCCCACAGCAGGGGGAGCTTCCTCCCACAGCAGGGCTTCCACCCACAGCAGGGGGAGCTTCCTCCCACAGCAGGGCTTCCACCCACAGCAGAGCTTCCACCCACAGCAGGGCTTCCACCCACAGCAGGGCTTCCACCCACAGCAGGGCTTCCACCCACAGCAGGGGGAGCTTCCACCCACAGCAGGGCTTCCACCCACAGCAGGGCTTCCACCCACAGCAGGGCTTCCACCCACAGCAGGGGGAGCTTCCACCCACAGCAGAGCTTCCACCCACAGCAGGGCTTCCACCCACAGCAGGGCTTCCTCCCACAGCAGGGCTTCCTCCCACAGCAGGGCTTCCACCCACAGCAGGGCTTCCTCCCACAGCAGGGCTTCCTCCCACAGCAGGGCTTCCTCCCACAGCAGGGCTTCCACCCACAGCAGGGCTTCCTCCCACAGCAGGGGGAGCTTCCTCCCACAGCAGGGCTTCCACCCACAGCAGGGCTTCCTCCCACAGCAGGGCTTCCACCCACAGCAGGGCTTCCACCCACAGCAGGGCTTCCTCCCACAGCAGGGCTTCCACCCACAGCAGGGCTTCCACCCACAGCAGGGCTTCCACCCACAGCAGGGCTTCCACCCACAGCAGGGCTTCCTCCCACAGCAGGGCTTCCACCCACAGCAGGGGGAGCTTCCTCCCACAGCAGGGCTTCCACCCACAGCAGGGCTTCCTCCCACAGCAGGGCTTCCACCCACAGCAGGGCTTCCACCCACAGCAGGGCTTCCACCCACAGCAGGGCTTCCACCCACAGCAGGGCTTCCACCCACAGCAGGGCTTCCTCCCACAGCAGGGCTTCCACCCACAGCAGGGCTTCCTCCCACAGCAGGGGGAGCTTCCTCCCACAGCAGGGCTTCCACCCACAGCAGGGCTTCCTCCCACAGCAGGGCTTCCACCCACAGCAGGGCTTCCACCCACAGCAGGGCTTCCACCCACAGCAGGGCTTCCTCCCACAGCAGGGCTTCCACCCACAGCAGGGCTTCCTCCCACAGCAGGGCTTCCACCCACAGCAGGGCTTCCACCCACAGCAGAGCTTCCACCCACAGCAGGGGGAGCTTCCACCCACAGCAGGGCTTCCACCCACAGCAGGGCTTCCACCCACAGCAGGGCTTCCACCCACAGCTGGGCTTCCACCCACAGCAGGGCTTCCACCCACAGCAGGGCTTCCACCCACAGCAGGGCTTCCTCCCACAGCAGGGCTTCCTCCCACAGCAGGGCTTCCACCCACAGCAGGGCTTCCTCCCACAGCAGGGCTTCCACCCACAGCAGGGCTTCCACCCACAGCAGGGCTTCCACCCACAGCAGGGCTTCCTCCCACAGCAGGGCTTCCACCCACAGCAGGGCTTCCACCCACAGCAGGGCTTCCTCCCACAGCAGGGCTTCCACCCACAGCAGGGCTTCCTCCCACAGCAGGGGGAGCTTCCTCCCACAGCAGGGCTTCCTCCCACAGCAGGGGGAGCTTCCTCCCACAGCAGGGCTTCCACCCACAGCAGGGCTTCCTCCCACAGCAGGGCTTCCACCCACAGCAGGGCTTCCTCCCACAGCAGGGCTTCCACCCACAGCAGGGCTTCCTCCCACAGCAGGGCTTCCACCCACAGCAGGGCTTCCACCCACAGCAGGGGGAGCTTCCTCCCACAGCAGGGCTTCCACCCACAGCAGGGCTTCCTCCCACAGCAGGGCTTCCACCCACAGCAGGGGGAGCTTCCACCCACAGCAGGGCTTCCACCCACAGCAGGGCTTCCACCCACAGCAGGGGGAGCTTCCACCCACAGCAGGGCTTCCACCCACAGCAGGGGGAGCTTCCTCCCACAGCAGGGCTTCCACCCACAGCAGGGCTTCCACCCACAGCTGGGCTTCCACCCACAGCAGGGCTTCCACCCACAGCAGGGCTTCCACCCACAGCAGGGGGAGCTTCCTCCCACAGCAGGGCTTCCACCCACAGCAGGGCTTCCACCCACAGCTGGGCTTCCACCCACAGCAGGGCTTCCACCCACAGCAGGGGGAGCTTCCTCCCACAGCAGGGCTTCCACCCACAGCAGGGCTTCCACCCACAGCAGGGCTTCCACCCACAGCAGGGCTTCCACCCACAGCAGGGCTTCCACCCACAGCAGGGCTTCCACCCACAGCAGGGCTTCCTCCCACAGCAGGGCTTCCACCCACAGCAGGGCTTCCACCCACAGCAGGGCTTCCACCCACAGCAGGGGGAGCTTCCTCCCACAGCAGGGCTTCCTCCCACAGCAGGGCTTCCACCCACAGCAGGGCTTCCACCCACAGCAGGGCTTCCACCCACAGCAGGGGGAGCTTCCTCCCACAGCAGGGCTTCCACCCACAGCAGGGGGAGCTTCCTCCCACAGCAGGGCTTCCTCCCACAGCAGAGCTTCCACCCACAGCAGGGCTTCCTCCCACAGCAGGGCTTCCACCCACAGCAGGGCTTCCACCCACAGCAGGGCTTCCACCCACAGCAGGGGGAGCTTCCTCCCACAGCAGGGCTTCCACCCACAGCAGGGGGAGCTTCCTCCCACAGCAGGGCTTCCACCCACAGCAGGGCTTCCACCCACAGCAGGGCTTCCACCCACAGCAGGGCTTCCACCCACAGCAGGGGGAGCTTCCTCCCACAGCAGGGCTTCCACCCACAGCAGGGGGAGCTTCCTCCCACAGCAGGGCTTCCACCCACAGCAGGGCTTCCTCCCACAGCAGGGCTTCCACCCACAGCTGGGCCACAGTTCGACTTCCCAAAGCAGCAGCAGCAAGTCTCTAAAAGGCATCACGATCACCGACAGACGCCTCCAAGACTCTGCCAGAGGAGGCAGGAAACCGAAAGAATTCCAGTGTGACGAGCAACGAGTTTAATCTGAGCCCAGGTTCCACCTCACAGCTACGTTACACAGCCTGGAACAGCAGGGCCGCTCATGCTTAGCAAACCGAATATCCTGAAACGACTTTAACGCCCTGCGATGGACTGGCGCCTGTCCAGGATGGACCCGCCCCTCTGGGATAGGCTCCACCCCCCGGGGACCGACCAACAGGTTCAGCGGGTGCAGAAAATGGATGGACAGCTTGCCTTTAGCATCCAGGCAGGTAAATCTGACTCTGTGGCACATTCTGAGCCAAATCACAGAACCAGACCAAACAGAGAGTGAAAAGGAAAAAGAAGTGATCAGAAGTGGAAAAATAATCCCCCCAGGCTGCCGAAAACTCAAGGAAATGTAGAATCTTTCCTCTGAATCGTGGATCTGCACTGACCACAAATACTGACCAATCAGAGACAGGAGCACATCAGCCAGAGGGGGCCTCTGCTGCCAGATTCATTTCACTTCTGTAAGCTCCATAAGTCGGGTTCAGTTCCACGGACTTCCATTAAGATTAAGCTGGGCTCCATTTTGTGCACGGCTGCCTTGGTGTTGCGCTGTTCGTCACTTCAGCTACATTCCTGCCAGTCGATGCCGGAGGAAGCAGCGCTTCCGCGGTCATCCCTGGTTGCAGACTCACCATCAGACGCAGGACTTTATCCACCATCACCGTCTCCGATGTGAACAGCTGAGGTTTCAGAGGTGTTGGAGAGCAGCTCTGAGGCAGGTTCCACCATCACGGAACCACCAGGTTCCTGAGAGGCATACAGACGTCTACAAGCCTGCCATCTTCTGCACCTGGGGTTGTTCAAGGTTCACCCAGAATTCTCTGGATTGTGAAGAGAACCTGAAACACTGACCCTCAGCTGGGCTTTGACCTTTAAGCAGGTTCTTGGAGGTTTGAGTCGGAGCTGATGGTGTTTTCAGGAGTCCCACTGGATGTTAGTCTGAGTCACCTAAGGTCACCTTTAAGGGTCCGTTAAGGTCACCTTTAAGGGTCCGTTAAGGTCACCTTTAAGGGTCCGTTAAGGTCACCTTTAAGGGTCCGTTAAGGTCACCTTTAAGGTCACCTCTAAGGTCACCTCTCAGGTCACCTCTAAGGGTCCGTTAAGGTCACCTCTAAGGTCACCTCTCAGGTCACCACTAAGGGTCCG
Source organism: Leuresthes tenuis (assembly GCF_036924035.1). Classification (NCBI taxonomy): domain Eukaryota; kingdom Metazoa; phylum Chordata; class Actinopteri; order Atheriniformes; family Atherinopsidae; genus Leuresthes; species Leuresthes tenuis. Next base: position 36,454,687 of record NW_027325355.1, on the reverse strand, counting down.
TTAAGGTCATCTCTCAGGTCACCTCTAAGGGTCCCTTAAGGTCACCTCTCAGGTCACCTCTAAGGGTCCGTTAAGGTCACCTCTCAGGTCACCTCTAAGGGTCCGTTAAGGTCACCTCTAAGGTCACCTCTAAGGGTCCGTTAAGGTCACCTTTAAGGTCACCTCTAAGGTCCCCTCTAAGGTCACCTCTAAGGTCACCTCTAAGGTCACCTCTAAGTTCACCTCTAAGGTCACCTCTAAGGTCACCTCTAAGGTCACCTCTAAGGTCACCTCTAAGGGTCCGTTAAGGTCACCTTTAAGGTCACCTCTAAGGTCCCCTCTAAGGTCACCTCTAAGGTCACCTCTAAGGTCACCTCTAAGTTCACCTCTAAGGTCACCTCTAAGGGTCCGTTAAGGTCACCTCTCAGGTCACCTCTAAGGGTCCGTTAAGGTCACCTCTCAGGTCACCTCTAAGGGTCCGTTAAGGTCACCTCTAAGGTCACCTCTAAGGGTCCGTTAAGGTCACCTTTAAGGTCACCTCTCAGGTCACCTCTAAGGGTCCGTTAAGGTCACCTCTCAGGTCACCTCTAAGGGTCCGTTAAGGTCACCTCTCAGGTCACCTCTAAGGGTCCGTTAAGGTCACCTCTAAGGTCACCTCTAAGGGTCCGTTAAGGTCACCTTTAAGGTCACCTCTAAGGTCCCCTCTAAGGTCACCTCTAAGGTCACCTCTAAGGTCACCTCTAAGTTCACCTCTAAGGTCACCTCTAAGGTCACCTCTAAGGTCACCTCTAAGGTCACCTCTAAGGGTCCGTTAAGGTCACCTCTAAGGTCACCTCTAAGGGTCCGTTAAGGTCACCTTTAAGGTCCCCTCTAAGGTCACCTCTAAGGTCACCTCTAAGGTCACCTCTAAGGTCACCTTTAAGGTCACCTCTCAGGTCACCTCTAAGGTCACCTCTAAGGGTCCGTTAAGGTCACCTCTAAGGTCACCTCTAAGGGTCCGTTAAGGTCCCCTCTAAGGTCACCTTTAAGGGTCCGTTAAGGTCACCTCTAAGGTCACCTCTAAGGGTCCGTTAAGGTCACCTCTAAGGTCACCTTTAAGGGTCCGTTAAGGTCACCTCTAAGGTCACCTTTAAGGGTCCGTTAAGGTCACCTTTAAGGGTCCGTTAAGGTCACCTCTCAAGTCACCTCTCAGGTCACCTCTAAGGTCACCTCTCAGGTCACCTCTAATGTCACCTCTAAGGTCACCTCTAAGGTCACCTCTCAGGTCACCTCTAAGGTCAGCTCTAAGGTCACCTCTCAGGTCACCTCTAAGGTCACCTCTCAGGTCACCTCTAAGGTCATCTCTCAGGTCACCTCTAAGGGTCCGTTAAGGTCACCTCTCAGGTCACCTCTAAGGTCACCTCTAAGGTCAGCTCTCAGGTCACCTCTAAGGGTCCCTTAAGGTCACCTCTCAGGTCACCTCTAAGGGTCCGTTAAGGTCACCTCTCAGGTCACCTCTAAGGGTCCGTTAAGGTCACCTCTAAGGTCACCTCTAAGGGTCCGTTAAGGTCACCTTTAAGGTCACCTCTAAGGTCACCTCTAAGGTCCCCTCTAAGGTCACCTCTAAGGTCACCTCTAAGGTCACCTCTCAGGTCACCTCTAAGGTCACTTTAAGGTCACCTCTAAGGTCACCTCTCAGGTCACCTCTAAGGTCACCTCTAAGTTCACCTCTAAGGTCACCTCTAAGGTCACCTCTAAGGTCACCTCTAAGGGTCCGTTAAGGTCACCTTTAAGGTCACCTCTAAGGTCCCCTCTAAGGTCACCTCTAAGGTCACCTCTAAGGTCACCTCTAAGGTCACCTTTAAGGTCACCTCTCAGGTCACCTCTAAGGTCACCTCTAAGGGTCCGTTAAGGTCACCTCTAAGGTCACCTCTAAGGGTCCGTTAAGGTCCCCTCTAAGGTCACCTTTAAGGGTCCGTTAAGGTCACCTCTAAGGTCACCTCTAAGGGTCCGTTAAGGTCACCTCTAAGGTCACCTTTAAGGGTCCGTTAAGGTCACCTCTAAGGTCACCTTTAAGGGTCCGTTAAGGTCACCTTTAAGGGTCCGTTAAGGTCACCTTTAAGGGTCCGTTAAGGTCACCTCTCAAGTCACCTCTCAGGTCACCTCTAAGGTCACCTCTCAGGTCACCTCTAATGTCACCTCTAAGGTCACCTCTAAGGTCACCTCTCAGGTCACCTCTAAGGTCACCTCTAAGGTCAGCTCTAAGGTCACCTCTAAGGTCACCTCTAAGGTCAGCTCTAAGGTCATCTCTCAGGTCACCTCTAAGGGTCCGTTAAGGTCACCTCTCAGGTCACCTCTAAGGGTCCGTTAAGGTCACCTCTCAGGTCACCTCTCAGGTCACCTCTAAGGGTCCGTTAAGGTCACCTCTCAGGTCACCTCTCAGGTCACCTCTAAGGGTCCGTTAAGGTCACCTCTCAGGTCACCTCTAAGGGTCCGTTAAGGTCACCACTAAGGGTCCGTTAAGGTCACCTCTCAGGTCACCTCTAAGGTCATCTCTCAGGTCACCTCTCAGGTCACCTCTAAGGGTCCGTTAAGGTCACCTCTAAGGTCACCTCTCAGGTCACCACTAAGGGTCCGTTAAGGTCATCTCTCAGGTCACCTCTAAGGGTCCCTTAAGGTCACCTCTCAGGTCACCTCTAAGGGTCCGTTAAGGTCACCTCTCAGGTCACCTCTAAGGGTCCGTTAAGGTCACCTCTAAGGTCACCTCTCAGGTCACCTCTAAGGGTCCGTTAAGGTCACCTCTCAGGTCACCTCTAAGGTCACCTCTAAGGTCAGCTCTCAGGTCAGCTCTCAGGTCACCTCTAAGGGTCCGTTAAGGTCACCTCTAAGGTCACCTCTAAGGTCATCTCTCAGGTCACCTCTAAGGTCACCTCTAAGGGTCCGTTAAGGTCACCTCTCAGGTCACCTCTCAGGTCACCTCTAAGGGTCCGTTAAGGTCACCTCTCAGGTCACCTCTAAGGTCACCACTAAGGGTCCTTTAAGGTCACCTCTCAGGTCACCTTTAAGGTCACCTCTAAGGTCACCTCTAAGGGTCCTTTAAGGTCACCTCTAAGGGTCCGTTAAGGTCACCTCTAAGGTCACCTCTAAGGGTCCGTAAAGGTCACCTCTAAGGTCACATCTAAGGTCACCTCTAAGGTCACCTCTAAGGGTCCGTTAAGGTCACCTCTAAGGGTCCTTTAAGGTCACCTCTAAGGTCACCTCTAAGGGTCCTTTAAGGTCACCTCTAAGGTCACCTCTAAGGGCACCTTTAAGGGTCCTTTAAGGTCACCTTTAAGGTCACCTCTAAGGGCACCTCTAAGGGTCCTTTAAGGTCACCTCTAAGGGCACCTCTAAGGGCACCTTTAAGGGTCCTTTAAGGTCACCTTTAAGGTCACCTCTAAGGTCACCTCTAAGGGTCCTTTAAGGTCACCTCTAAGGTCACTTCTAAGGGTCCTTTAAGGTCACCTCTAAGGTCACCTCTAAGGGCACCTCTAAGGGTCCTTTAAGGTCACCTCTAAGGTCACCTCTAAGGGCACCTTTAAGGGTCCTTTAAGGTCACCTCTAAGGTCACATTTAAGGTCACCTCTAAGGGTCCTTTAAGGTCACCTCTAAGGTCACCTCTAAGGGTCCTTTAAGGTCACCTCTAAGGTCACCTCTAAGGGTCCTTTAAGGTCACCTCTAAGGTCACCTCTAAGGGCACCTTTAAGGGTCCGTTAAGGTCACCTCTAAGGTCACCTCTAAGGGCACCTTTAAGGGTCCTTTAAGGTCACCTCTAAGGTCACCTCTAAGGGTCCTTTAAGGTCACCTCTAAGGTCACCTCTAAGGGCATCTTTAAGGGTCCTTTAAGGTCACCTCTAAGGGCACCTCTAAGGGTCCTTTAAGGTCACCTCTAAGGTCACCTCTAAGGGTCCTTTAAGGTCACCTCTAAGGTCACCTCTAAGGGCACCTTTAAGGGTCCGTTAAGGTCACCTCTAAGGTCACCTCTAAGGGCACCTTTAAGGGTCCTTTAAGGTCACCTCTAAGGGCACCTTTAAGGGTCCTTTAAGGTCACCTCTAAGGTCACCTCTAAGGGTCCTTTAAGGTCACCTCTAAGGTCACCTCTAAGGGCACCTTTAAGGGTCCTTTAAGGTCACCTCTAAGGGCACCTCTAAGGGTCCTCTAAGGTCACCTCTAAGGTCACCTCTAAGGGCACCTTTAAGGGTCCTTTAAGGTCACCTCTAAGGGTCCTTTAAGGTCACCTCTAAGGTCACCTCTAAGGGTCCTTTAAGGTCACCTCTAAGGTCACCTCTAAGGGCACCTTTAAGGGTCCTTTAAGGTCACCTCTAAGGTCACCTTTAAGGTCACCTCTAAGGGCACCTCTAAGGGTCCTTTAAGGTCACCTCTAAGGTCACCTCTAAGGGTCCTTTAAGGTCACCTCTAAGGTCACCTCTAAGGGTCCTTTAAGGTCACCTCTAAGGTCACCTCTAAGGGCACCTTTAAGGGTCCTTTAAGGTCACCTCTAAGGTCACCTTTAAGGTCACCTCTAAGGGCACCTCTAAGGGTCCTTTAAGGTCACCTCTAAGGTCAACTCTAAGGGTCCTTTAAGGTCACCTCTAAGGTCACCTCTAAGGGCACCTCTAAGGGTCCTTTAAGGTCACCTCTAAGGTCACCTTTAAGGTCACCTCTAAGGGTCCTTTAAGGTCACCTCTAAGGTCACCTCTAAGGGCACCTTTAAGGGTCCGTTAAGGTCACCTCTAAGGTCACCTCTAAGGGCACCTTTAAGGGTCCTTTAAGGTCACCTCTAAGGTCACCTTTAAGGTCACCTCTAAGGGCACCTCTAAGGGTCCTTTAAGGTCACCTCTAAGGTCACCTCTAAGGGTCATTTAAGGTCACCTCTAAGGTCACCTTTAAGGGTCCTTTAAGGTCACCTCTAAGGTCACCTCTAAGGTCACCTTTAAGGTCACCTCTAAGGTCACCTTTAAGGTCACCTCTAAGGGTCCTTTAAGGTCACCTCTAAGGTCACCTCTAAGGTCACCTTTAAGGTCACCTCTAAGGTCACCTTTAAGGTCACCTCTAAGGGTCCTTTAAGGTCACCTCTAAGGTCGCCTCTAAGGTCACCTCTAAGGTCACCTCTAAGGTCGCCTCTAAGGTCACCTCTAAGGTCACCTCTAAGGTCACCTCTCAGATCACCTTTAAGGGTCCGTTAAGGTCACCTCTCAGGTCACCTCTAAGGGTCCGCTAAGGTCACCTCTAAGGTCACCTCTAAGGGTCCGCTAAGGTCACCTCTAAGGTCACCTCTAAGGTCACCTCTAAGGTCACCTTTAAGGGTCCTTTAAGGTCACCTCTAAGGTCACCTCTAAGGGCACCTTTAAGGGTCCTTTAAGGTCACCTCTAAGGTCACCTTTAAGGTCACCTCTAAGGGCACCTCTAAGGGTCCTTTAAGGTCACCTCTAAGGTCACCTCTAAGGGTCCTTTAAGGTCACCTTTAAGGTCACTTCTAAGGGCACCTCTAAGGGTCCTTTAAGGTCACCTCTAAGGTCACCTCTAAGGGTCCTTTAAGGTCACCTCTAAGGTCACCTCTAAGGGCACCTCTAAGGGCACCTTTAAGGGTACTTTAAGGTCACCTCTAAGGTCACCTCTAAGGGTCCTTTAAGGTCACCTCTAAGGTCACCTCTAAGGGCACCTTTAAGGGTCCTTTAAGGTCACCTCTAAGGTCACCTTTAAGGTCACCTCTAAGGGCACCTCTAAGGGTCCTTTAAGGTCACCTCTAAGGGTCCTTTAAGGTCACCTCTAAGGGCACCTCTAAGGGTCCTTTAAGGTCACCTCTAAGGTCACCTCTAAGGGCACCTCTAAGGGTCCTTTAAGGTCACCTCTAAGGTCAACTCTAAGGGTCCTTTAAGGTCACCTCTAAGGTCACCTCTAAGGGCACCTCTAAGGGTCCTTTAAGGTCACCTCTAAGGTCACCTTTAAGGTCACCTCTAAGGGTCCTTTAAGGTCACCTCTAAGGTCACCTCTAAGGGCACCTTTAAGGGTCCGTTAAGGTCACCTCTAAGGGCACCTTTAAGGGTCCTTTAAGGTCACCTCTAAGGTCACCTTTAAGGTCACCTCTAAGGGCACCTCTAAGGGTCCTTTAAGGTCACCTCTAAGGTCACCTCTAAGGGTCATTTAAGGTCACCTCTAAGGTCACCTTTAAGGTCACCTCTAAGGGTCCTTTAAGGTCACCTCTAAGGTCACCTCTAAGGTCACCTTTAAGGTCACCTCTAAGGTCATTTAAGGTCACCTCTAAGGTCACCTTTAAGGTCACCTCTAAGGTCACCTTTAAGGTCACCTCTAAGGTCACCTTTAAGGTCACCTCTAAGGTCACCTTTAAGGTCACCTCTAAGGGTCCTTTAAGGTCACCTCTAAGGTCACCTCTAAGGTCACCTCTAAGGTCACCTTTAAGGTCACCTCTAAGGGTCCTTTAAGGTCACCTCTAAGGTCGCCTCTAAGGTCACCTCTAAGGTCACCTCTCAGATCACCTTTAAGGGTCCGTTAAGGTCACCTCTCAGGTCACCTCTAAGGGTCCGCTAAGGTCACCTCTAAGGTCACCTCTAAGGGTCCTTTAAGGTCACCTCTAAGGTCACCTCTAAGGTCACCTCTAAGGTCACCTCTAAGGTCACCTCTAAGGTCACCTCTAAGGTCACCTCTAAGGCATGCGCTCGTTCTTTTCAGCTTCCTCTCCGGAGAAGAACACAGTCAGAGGGATGTTTGTATTAAGGGTCCAAAAACAAAGCAGATGCCAGAGTTCCTCAGGCTGTTCAACCTGAGCTCAAAACAACCACATCCTGTTCCTTGTGTGTCACGATAAGTCAGTGATTTTACTGAAACAGCAGGGGTCAGTTACGAGCTTTTACCTCAGCTACTTCCTCAGGGTCCTGGGTTGTCCTCATGTTGATGAACACCTCTGAAACAGGACACGTTAAACACTTTCTTTAGGCTTATTTTGGTCGTGGCATTTCCTTCGTTTCCTTAAACACTTCTGAGCTGAACTTCTACGACCCAACAGTTCATACAAAAACTGTTCAGCTATTCTGTAAATGAACAGTAATGATAGCTCAGAGCTCCTTCCAACACACACCAAACAGCTGATTAATGTTGGTGAGCCAACAGCAGGTGGACCGAGAGGGAAGCAGCCACCAGAACCTTAACATGGACCAAGGATCCTCAAACTAGATGAAGCTTCTGATAATGACCCAGGCTCACCAAGTCCAACAAACCTCCAAAAGGTCAGTCTGCAGCACATCCCGATGGGCTAAATATAAGCTTTGATCCAGGCCCGGTACAGACTGGCAAACGCTGGCAGAGGCGTGCAGACGGGAAGCCTCCAGCCCAACAGAAACTCTACTTTAGGAGGCAAGGATCAAGAGCACCGAGCATCCAGACAGAGGGGCTCATCCTCCATTTCCAGAGGTCACCTGAACCTCTCATGGCCTGGCGTGGTCCGATGGTTCCCCCCCGGCAGGAAGGTGGCCACAGAGGGTTCATGCAGAGGTGCACCCGGCAGGTCCTGAAGGCCGACAGGTTCCAGGCAGGAGATGCTGGAGGTTTCTGTCCCAGGAGGACAAAGTGAACCATAGAGGGTGTGGGCCTGCTGCAGAGAGCTGTGCGGAGACATGACTGCACTTTCATATGTTCTGAGAGTCCAGGGGCAACACCTGGCTTCCCGCTGATGCTTCCTCCTCTCATACCACACTTAGATCAGCTCCATTCCTGAAAGATTCTGCTCATGTAGGTGTTCCAGATGAAGTTTGCTTTGTTTTGACACGCTGACACGACTACTTCTGACGCCTTCCAGCGCTTGGAATGAAGGCCGAGGTGCTGGATCCCTGCCGGATCCCTGCTGGATCCCTGCTGGATCCCTGCTGGATCCCTGCTGGAGCCCTGCTGGATCCCTGCTGGATCCCTGCCGGATCCCTTCTGGAGCCCTGCTGGAGCCCTGCTGGAGCCCTGCCGGATCCCTGCCGGATCCCTGCCGGATCCCTGCCGGAGCCCTGCCGGAGCCCTGCCGGAGCCCTGCCGGAGCCCTGCCGGATCCCTGCCGGAGCCCTGCCGGAGCCCTGCTGGATCCCTGCTGGAGCCCTGCTGGATCCCTGCTGGAGCCCTGCCGGATCCCTGCCGGATCCCTGCCGGAGCCCTGCCGGAGCCCTGCCGGAGCCCTGCCGGATCCCTGCCGGATCCCTGCTGGAGTCCTGCCGGAGCCCTGCTGGATCCCTGCCGGATCCCTGCCGGAGCCCTGCCGGAGCCCTGCCGGATCCCTGCCGGAGCCCTGCCGGAGCCCTGCTGGATCCCTGCTGGAGCCCTGCTTCCTCTCCGGTTATGCAGCCCTGCCAGCGGTCAGAGCCCCCCCACCTCTTTCTGGTGCTCTGAATCCTCTGAATGATGAGCTGTTCTCAACAGAAACAACTAATTATTTTCTGTTGAAATAACTAATCCTCAGCTTTATCCGCCCACTCTCTTTCACAGAGTAATCAGCCTCAGCATTAAAGCACCATTTTAAACTGAAAATGGTCTAAGTTTCCATGACTTGTTTTCCTCGGGTCGGTTTGTTTGAACGTGGGGTTTAAATATTTGAATGCATATGAGAGTAGTTCTTCTTCTTCTGGCACTTATGATGAAGATTTCCAGTTCTGGTGTCAGTGCTCAGCTCTGATGATGATGTGAGCTGCAGAGACGCCATTTTCCTTTGATTCTCTGCTTCATTAAGTCCTGTGGCGACTCCATCAGAAGAAGCCATCCATCATGGGCTGAAGCACCCGTCCTGTCAGGTTTTATTGGAGAAGAAGCTCCGCAGTAAATCACACCGAGGTGGTTCGGTGACCTGCGGGCACCATCAATCTTCATTTCAGCTGCTGCTAAAGGAAGATTTCAGCTAAAACGAACCTCAGCTCGGCACCTCCTGTAAATAAATCCGACTCCACATCATTCGTCTTATCGGGAAGCCGTGAAACTGGTGTTTCTGCAGCTGGACGCCAGCTGGCACGTGAAGGATGGAGTGAGTGCTGACACCTTAACCACTTTCAGCTTCCTGTTGGTCCCTCTGCACTTTGTCTTCTTTAAAGTATGGCAGGGTGTTCCTGCGGCTCAGAGCAGCCACAGTTTGCACTTCAGGACGCTGCTTTAACATCACTTCATACCTCACCGCTGCAACGTTTGCCCGAGCCGGTTCAGCTTCAGAAAACCTGGGATTGAAACATCAGTCTTCATTGGGCTGTTTAACAGCTTTGTGACACCCAGGTGCTGAAATCCAGACTTCACCTGAAGCAGCATCAGTCTCATCCGGAGACACCAAAGCAGCTTCCATCAACACCCCGTGGAGAAACTGGCCCTTAGTGTTTTTCCCCAGCAGGAATTGGGTAGTCACGGGCCTGCAGAAACACATTTAAGAACATTTTTGTGGGGGAAGAAGTATCTGTGATGGGGGTGGGGAGCAGAACCGTTTTTTAAAAATAAAGCAGTGTAACAGGAGAAGATGAGCTGCCATATGAACAGCTACAGGCACGTTCCCCCCGGCCTGCTGTGTCCGTCTCTCAGATCTTTGGTGGACCTGATCCGGGGCCCTGGTTCAGAGTCAGCTGGTGTTACAGCAGCAACAAGCTGCTGCTCTCACCGGGATTAAGGGCGGGGCAACACGAGCCGACCAACTAAAGCCTGGTGTTTATCTTCCAAACCAGTGTCTGAAAAGCGTGAGCTCAGAGGTGCTTTAACCCACGCTTTGGTGCCTCATTTCGTCCAGCGAGTCGTGTGATTTGTCTCATGTCAGCTGTGTGTACAAAGGAAGGAGAGGGTGGATATTTATGCTCCTTTAAGCCAGAAACATGCTTAGAAATGAATGAATAAGCCAAATGTGAAACACCCAGAAAGCACAACCAGCGACTAATGAGAGACTTCTGGGGGAGAAAAGTCCAAAGTTGCTTATAATGAGCTGACCTGGCAACACATTCAGCATTTACCTGTCTGAAAGAAGGTGTTCAACATGGATGCTTTTACCTGCTCCTCTCTGTCCAGCATGTGGCCCGGTCCAGTGTCGGTTCTGCTGGGGTAACCATGTGATTGTGAGGTGGTTCTTTAGCTTCTGCACTCTTCAGGCCTCAGCTTGTTTGGCTGTTTTGTCCCTCAGATGAAGCACATTTCTGCTCCTCTTCTTCCTTCCTTCCCGTTCAGTTCGGCGTTGTTTTTCCTGATTTCTCAGCGAACCGGTGAGGCGACGGTTTGGATCAGCACACGTCTGGCGAGCTTCTTTCATGTGGGGATAAACCGTCTCCTGCTCTGAGGGTTGAACCTGTCCTGAGGAGGTGCTTAAAGTGCCTCAGAAAGTCACCCCAGTTCTTAGAAGGTTCTACAGTTGGTCCTGGATTTAGCCCAGCAGCTGGTTAAAGCTCGTTGAAAAGGGCGTATAGAGGAGTGACAACGAGTGGGCCGAAAACTGGACCCTGGGGAACCCCACAAGGTGCTTTATGGTCTTAGTTTTATGTCGACCAGAAGGAAACGTATCCTCCATTTTGAAAAAACACATGAGCAAGAGCCCCAGCAGACAGAAGCTTCCAGGAGGCAGAGGCCAGTTCTGCAGAACTCAGCCAGCCTCACACCGGTAGTGTTTAAGGTAGGAGAGCATCAGGAGCCGAGCTGAGAGGACACCTGAGCAGCAACAGAACCTGCAGCCATGACACAGAACCTGCAGCCGTGACACAGAACCTGCAGCCGTGACACAGAACCTGCAGCCATGACACAGAACCTGCAGCCATGACACAGCAACAGAACCTGCAGCCATGACACAGAACCTGCAGCCATGACACAGAACCTGCAGCCATGACACAGCAACAGAACCTGCAGCCGTGACACAGAACCTGCAGCCATGACACAGAACCTGCAGCCATGACACAGAACCTGCAGCCGTGACACAGAACCTGCAGCCGTGACACAGAACCTGCAGCCGTGACACAGCAACAGAACCTGCAGCCGTGACACAGAACCTGCAGCCATGACACAGAACCTGCAGCCGTGACACAGAACCTGCAGCCGTGACACAGAACCTGCAGCCGTGACACAGAACCTGCAGCCATGACACAGAACCTGCAGCCATGACACAGAACCTGCAGCCATGACACAGAACCTGCAGCCATGACACAGCAACAGAACCTGCAGCCATGACACAGCAACAGAACCTGCAGCCATGACACAGCAACAGAACCTGCAGCCATGACACAGCAACAGAACCTGCAGCCATGACACAGAACCTGCAGCCATGACACAGCAACAGAACCTGCAGCCATGACACAGAACCTGCAGCCGTGACACAGAACCTGCAGCCATGACACAGAACCTGCAGCCATGACACAGAACCTGCAGCCATGACACAGAACCTGCAGCCGTGACACAGAACCTGCAGCCGTGACACAGAACCTGCAGCCGTGACACAGAACCTGCAGCCGTGACACGGCAGCAGCAGAAATAAGTCCAACTTCACTCACATCAGAACTTCATGAGATGGCCCGAGCTGCTCAGCGCCGTACCCACATTCTGCATCTGTGGAATTAAGTGGAAAGAAAATCAGAAAATCTGTCATCTGGACTGAGTTTTTTTAAGTTGCTTCGTAAGAAACCTGATCAGAGTTCTGTCACTTTCAGAACTCACAGCCGTCAAAGGACGGCTGAACAGGTGAGAGATGCGTGGACGCTGCGGCCGCCATGGCGTCGTCTTCGGCTGCTGATCGTTATCGGCTGTGCTGGCAGGGACTTTCCTCTGCTGAATGAGAAGCAGACGGAGCAGAACCGGGCTCTGCAGCTCTTTAGCCGTCCTTTAAGATGCCGGAACAGCTCACGTGAGGATCTGCGTGGCTCTGAGGCCTCACGAGAAGCCAATTATATTTTGAAAGAGCTTTTTGAACCAATTCTTTCAGCTATAAAGAGCTCTGTGTGCTGGCCGACTCGAAGTTGGCAGCAGGTCGACGTATCGTCTTGCAAAATAAGCTCAGAGACCGTGTCCCCGAGCCGAGATGTTTACTGCCCTCGTGTCGTCAGATCTGCCGGGTTACAAGCCAGATCTGTGCGGAGGCGCCCTGTCCGAGCAGCGAAAACACGCCACAGCGCTCACCTAAAAGCCCAACTGCAGCCTCAGATGGTTTGGAAATGAGTGAAAGCTCATCCCCCGGCACATCCAAACCCTCCATTAGGATCATCCTGCCGTCTGGCGCTGCTTCGTGCCTGGTTCAGCAATCAGGCTCCTGGACCCAGCGGGGCCGGTTTGGAAAGGCCCCCGGTGGGACATCCAGGGGCCAGAGCTGATTAAGTGATGTCTGTTGGACGAGCTGTTGGTTCAGGTTTTTGTTGGAAACTGAGCAGAAAATCTGCCTGAAAGCAGCTGAAAACATAGAGAGAAGCTTTTTAATCAGAAACACAGAGAAACCTCCACACTGCGCTTATAAAGAGCAAAACGCAACAATCAGAACCAGATTGGATGTTTAAGATGTGATTATAGTCGGTATGTGGAGCAAATAAAATGTACAATAAAGCAGCTGATGGCCTGAGAGCAGATCCTAAATACAGCCAAAGAAAGAATTCGCCATAAACATCGGATCAGACGGCACGCTCAGATTTAGCTGTGATGTTTGCAAGATAAACAAATAAAACACACCACGAGACATCTGTAAATCATCTGGATTCTATAAGAGCGAAGGAAGGTTGGGCCAGAATCCAGCAGGATGCTAGCACAACAGGTCAAAGGTCATCACTGGTTTCCTGATAAAGATTTACCATGTGACAGAGAGCTTTGGTCACATGATCCATCCATCAGAGCTGTGATCAAACACCAAGTGAGTCTGATTAAAGTCAGGAACTTTCACATGGCCTTTTACTGAGATTCTCTGCTGGGAATCACATCAACTTATTTAACCATCAGTTACTGAGATTCACTTGTACAAAAGAAAACGATCATCTATATTAAAGAAATGTATCAGACAGAGTAAAACTGACCCAAATTGAGTATTTAAGGTATCCAGATGTGTGTTTAAAGGTCCCATGACACGTTTCCCACGTTGATTTTGGCTTTCCTGCAGTGTTAGAATGATATATCATCACCCAAAAACTCACATTTAGCATTTTTATCCAGAAGAATTCATTTCTACGCTACAGGTTAGGATTTCCTTTCATGCTCAGACTCTGCAGACAGAGGAACAACGGGAGCTACGGTGGCTGTTCCAGCACTAAAAGGACACGAGTCTGCAGACAGAGGAACAACGGGAGCTACGGTGGCTGTTCCAGCACTAAAAGGACACGAGTCTACAGACAGAGGAACAACGGGAGCTACGGTGGCTGTTCCAGCACTAAAAGGACACGAGGCTGCAGACAGAGGAACAACGGGAGCTACGGTGGCTGTTCCAGCACTAAAAGGACACGAGTCTACAGACAGGGGAACAACGGGAGCTACGGTGGCTGTTCCAGCACTAAAAGGACACGAGTCTGCAGACAGAGGAACAACGGGAGCTACGGTGGCTGTTCCAGCACTAAAAGGACACGAGTCTGCAGACAGAGGAACAACGGGAGCTACGGTGGCTGTTCCAGCACTAAAAGGACACGAGTCTACAGACAGAGGAACAACGGGAGCTACGGTGGCTGTTCCAGCACTAAAAGGACACGAGTCTGCAGACAGAGGAACAACGGGAGCTACGGTGGCTGTTCCAGCACTAAAAGGACACGAGTCTGCAGACAGAGGAACAACGGGAGCTACGGTGGCTGTTCCAGCACTAAAAGGACACGAGGCTGCAGACAGAGGAACAACGGGAGCTACGGTGGCTGTTCCAGCACTAAAAGGACACGAGTCTACAGACAGGGGAACAACGGGAGCTACGGTGGCTGTTCCAGCACTAAAAGGACACGAGTCTGCAGACAGAGGAACAACGGGAGCTACGGTGGCTGTTCCAGCACTAAAAGGACACGAGGCTGCAGACAGAGGAACAACGGGAGCTACGGTGGCTGTTCCAGCACTAAAAGGACACGAGTCTACAGACAGAGGAACAACGGGAGCTACGGTGGCTGTTCCAGCACTAAAAGGACACGAGTCTGCAGACAGAGGAACAACGGGAGCTACGGTGGCTGTTCCAGCACTAAAAGGACACGAGTCTGCAGACAGAGGAACAACGGGAGCTACGGTGGCTGTTCCAGCACTAAAAGGACACGAGTCTGCAGACAGGGGAACAACGGGAGCTACGGTGGCTGTTCCAGCACTAAAAGGACACGAGTCTGCAGACAGGGGAACAACGGGAGCTACGGTGGCTGTTCCAGCACTAAAAGGACACGAGTCTGCAGACAGGGGAACAACGGGAGCTACGGTGGCTGTTCCAGCACTAAAAGGACACGAGTCTGCAGACAGAGGAACAACGGGCGCTACGGTGGCTGTTCCAGCACTAAAAGGACACGAGTCTACAGACAGAGGAACAACGGGCGCTACGGTGGCTGTTCCAGCACTAAAAGGACACGAGTCTGCAGACAGAGGAACAACGGGAGCTACGGTGGCTGTTCCAGCACTAAAAGGACACGAGTCTGCAGACAGGGGAACAACGGGAGCTACGGTGGCTGTTCCAGCACTAAAACGACACGAGTCTGCAGACAGGGGAACAACGGGAGCTACGGTGGCTGTTCCAGCACTAAAAGGACACGAGTCTGCAGACAGAGGAACAACGGGCGCTACGGTGGCTGTTCCAGCACTAAAAGGACACGAGTCTGCAGACAGGGGAACAACGGGAGCTACGGTGGCTGTTCCAGCACTAAAAGGACACGAGTCTGCAGACAGAGGAACAACGGGAGCTACGGTGGCTGTTCCAGCACTAAAAGGACACGAGTCTGCAGACAGAGGAACAACGGGAGCTACGGTGGCTGTTCCAGCACTAAAAGGACACGAGTCTGCAGACAGAGGAACAACGGGAGCTACGGTGGCTGTTCCAGCACTAAAAGGACACGAGTCTACAGACAGAGGAACAACGGGAGCTACGGTGGCTGTTCCAGCACTAAAAGGACACGAGTCTGCAGACAGAGGAACAACGGGAGCTACGGTGGCTGTTCCAGCACTAAAAGGACACGAGTCTACAGACAGAGGAACAACGGGAGCTACGGTGGCTGTTCCAGCACTAAAAGGACACGAGTCTGCAGACAGAGGAACAACGGGAGCTACGGTGGCTGTTCCAGCACTAAAAGGACACGAGTCTGCAGACAGGGGAACAACGGGAGCTACGGTGGCTGTTCCAGCACTAAAAGGACACGAGTCTGCAGACAGGGGAACAACGGGAGCTACGGTGGCTGTTCCAGCACTAAAAGGACACGAGTCTGCAGACAGGGGAACAACGGGAGCTACGGTGGCTGTTCCAGCACTAAAAGGACACGAGTCTGCAGACAGAGGAACAACGGGCGCTACGGTGGCTGTTCCAGCACTAAAAGGACACGAGTCTACAGACAGAGGAACAACGGGCGCTACGGTGGCTGTTCCAGCACTAAAAGGACACGAGTCTGCAGACAGGGGAACAACGGGAGCTACGGTGGCTGTTCCAGCACTAAAAGGACACGAGTCTGCAGACAGAGGAACAACGGGCGCTACGGTGGCTGTTCCAGCACTAAAAGGACACGAGTCTACAGACAGAGGAACAACGGGCGCTACGGTGGCTGTTCCAGCACTAAAAGGACACGAGTCTGCAGACAGAGGAACAACGGGAGCTACGGTGGCTGTTCCAGCACTAAAAGGACACGAGTCTGCAGACAGGGGAACAACGGGAGCTACGGTGGCTGTTCCAGCACTAAAACGACACGAGTCTGCAGACAGGGGAACAACGGGAGCTACGGTGGCTGTTCCAGCACTAAAAGGACACGAGTCTGCAGACAGAGGAACAACGGGCGCTACGGTGGCTGTTCCAGCACTAAAAGGACACGAGTCTGCAGACAGGGGAACAACGGGAGCTACGGTGGCTGTTCCAGCACTAAAAGGACACGAGTCTGCAGACAGAGGAACAACGGGAGCTACGGTGGCTGTTCCAGCACTAAAAGGACACGAGTCTGCAGACAGGGGAACAACGGGAGCTACGGTGGCTGTTCCAGCACTAAAAGGACACGAGTCTGCAGACAGGGGAACAACGGGAGCTACGGTGGCTGTTCCAGCACTAAAAGGACACGAGTCTGCAGACAGAGGAACAACGGGAGCTACGGTGGCTGTTCCAGCACTAAAAGGACACGAGTCTGCAGACAGAGGAACAACGGGAGCTACGGTGGCTGTTCCAGCACTAAAAGGACACGAGTCTGCAGACAGGGGAACAACGGGAGCTACGGTGGCTGTTCCAGCACTAAAAGGACACGAGTCTGCAGACAGAGGAACAACGGGAGCTACGGTGGCTGTTCCAGCACTAAAAGGACACGAGTCTGCAGACAGGGGAACAACGGGAGCTACGGTGGCTGTTCCAGCACTAAAAGGACACGAGTCTGCAGACAGAGGAACAACGGGCGCTACGGTGGCTGTTCCAGCACTAAAAGGACACGAGTCTGCAGACAGAGGAACAACGGGCGCTACGGTGGCTGTTCCAGCACTAAAAGGACACGAGTCTGCAGACAGGGGAACAACGGGAGCTACGGTGGCTGTTCCAGCACTAAAAGGACACGAGTCTGCAGACAGGGGAACAACGGGAGCTACGGTGGCTGTTCCAGCACTAAAAGGACACGAGTCTGCAGACAGAGGAACAACGGGAGCTACGGTGGCTGTTCCAGCACTAAAAGGACACGAGTCTGCAGACAGGGGAACAACGGGAGCTACGGTGGCTGTTCCAGCACTAAAAGGACACGAGTCTGCAGACAGGGGAACAACGGGAGCTACGGTGGCTGTTCCAGCACTAAAAGGACACGAGTCTGCAGACAGAGGAACAACGGGAGCTACGGTGGCTGTTCCAGCACTAAAAGGACACGAGTCTGCAGACAGAGGAACAACGGGCGCTACGGTGGCTGTTCCAGCACTAAAAGGACACGAGTCTGCAGACAGGGGAACAACGGGAGCTACGGTGGCTGTTCCAGCACTAAAAGGACACAAGTCTGCAGACAGGGGAACAACGGGAGCTACGGTGGCTGTTCCAGCACTAAAAGGACACGAGTCTGCAGACAGAGGAACAACGGGAGCTACGGTGGCTGTTCCAGCACTAAAAGGACACGAGTCTGCAGACAGAGGAACAACGGGAGCTACGGTGGCTGTTCCAGCACTAAAAGGACACGAGTCTGCAGACAGAGGAACAACGGGAGCTACGGTGGCTGTTCCAGCACTAAAAGGACACGAGTCTGAACCTTCAGACGTCTGCTTTGTTGGCATCAGAGATATGAACGGATTTTAGTCCAAACATCATGGTTACGCTGAGTGAAAAGGCAACTGAGGGGGTATGAACTACGCAGGGATTTGACCAATCAGAAGACCCTTTACCCTCCACAGAAATCTCTCCCTCCTTCTGAACTACTGCAAACTGTTTCGGGTTATTAAGAGCACAAAGCTCATATCAAGGTACCAAAGATTAAGAAGTAAGTGACATAAGTGAGCTCCTTTAAGAAGAGATATGCAGCCTCCTGCAGAAACATTACAATAAACTGGATATGAAGCAGAGTGAGGTTCAACATTCAGCTTTTACCTCCTGAATATTTCTCCCAAACACTTTTTAACCTCCTTTTTCATTCCTGACCATCAGAGACAGAACGGTGAACGTACGACTTCGAACTGACCCTGAGGAAACTGCTCCCACCCTCAGCTGGGAGTCAAATGTAGATGTTGGAGAGTGTTTGAGGCCTTTTGGTGGATGAAATATTTGGGAGGCGCTGTGGTTTCTCTCCCAGCTGTAAGCTGTTTTCGTGCATCTGGTTTAGTGAAGGACAGCTCTGAGACATTAGACAGAATCAAAGGATTCTGATTAACGCCGCTTCAGCCGGAGAAACCCGTCCAGGCGTGCTGAGGACTGCCCGAGCCCATCCTGGACTCGTCTGTCTTAGATTATGGAACTGGGTTTGAAGGAAAGCAGCTCTGCAGCTCAAGGACAAAAGCCTCCTCGGGTTCCTCGTGTCGGGGGTGGGGTGAGCTTTTGTTTGGCTAAAATCAGCAGGAGGCGAGATGACATCTGATAACTGGGAATATTCAGAATTCAGGGCCTCGTGTTCATCTTTCAGGGAAACTGCTTCGTCTATAATCTGAGCCACAATGTGGAGCTTTAAAGGAGACATTAAGGTGGTGGAAAACGCTCATTTCAGCTCCTGAAGGCCTCACTTCTTCTGTTAAAGCTCAGAGGGACACAGTAAGGCCTCACTTCTTCTGTTAAAGGTGAGAAGGACACAGTAAGGCCTCACTTCTTCTGTTAAAGCTCAGAGGGACACAGTAAGGCCTCACTTCTTCTGTTAAAGCTGAGAGGGACACAGTAAGGCCTCACTTCTTCTGTTAAAGCTCAGAGGGACACAGTAAGGCCTCACTTCTTCTGTTAAAGCTGAGAGGGACACAGTAAGGCCTCACTTCTTCTGTTAAAGCTGAGAGGGACACAGTAAGGCCTCACTTCTTCTGTTAAAGCTCAGAGGGACACAGTAAGGCCTCACTTCTTCTGTTAAAGCTGAGAGGGACACAGTAAGGCCTCACTTCTTCTGTTAAAGCTGAGAGGGACACAGTAAGGCCTCACTTCTTCTGTTAAAGCTCAGAGGGACACAGTAAGGCCTCACTTCTTCTGTTAAAGCTCAGAGGGACACAGTAAGGCCTCACTTCTTCTGTTAAAGCTCAGAGGGACACAGTAAGGCCTCACTTCTTCTGTTAAAGCTCAGAGGGACACAGTAAGGCCTCACTTCTTCTGTTAAAGCTCAGAGGGACACAGTAAGGCCTCACTTCTTCTGTTACAGCTCAGAGGGACACAGTAAGGCCTCACTTCTTCTGTTAAAGCTCAGAGGGACACAGTAAAGCTCAGAGAGACACAGTAAGGCCTCACTTCTTCTGTTAAAGCTGAGAGGGACACAGTAAGGCCTCACTTCTTCTGTTAAAGCTCAGAGGGACACAGTAAGGCCTCACTTCTTCTGTTAAAGCTCAGAGGGACACAGTAAGGCCTCACTTCTTCTGTTAAAGCTCAGAGGGACACAGTAAGGCCTCACTTCTTCTGTTAAAGCTCAGAGGGACACAGTAAGGCCTCACTTCTTCTGTTAAAGCTCAGAGGGACACAGTAAGGCCTCACTTCTTCTGTTAAAGCTGAGAGGGACACAGTAAGGCCTCACTTCTTCTGTTAAAGCTGAGAGGGACACAGTAAGGCCTCACTTCTTCTGTTAAAGCTCAGAGGGACACAGTAAGGCCTCACTTCTTCTGTTAAAGCTCAGAGGGACACAGTAAGGCCTCACTTCTTCTGTTAAAGCTGAGAGGGACACAGTAAAGCTCAGAGAGACACAGTAAGGCCTCACTTCTTCTGTTAAAGCTGAGAGGGACACAGTAAGGCCTCACTTCTTCTGTTAAAGCTGAGAGGGACACAGTAAGGCCTCACTTCTTCTGTTAAAGCTCAGAGGGACACAGTAAGGCCTCACTTCTTCTGTTAAAGCTCAGAGGGACACAGTAAGGCCTCACTTCTTCTGTTAAAGCTCAGAGGGACACAGTAAGGCCTCACTTCTTCTGTTAAAGCTCAGAGGGACACAGTAAGGCCTCACTTCTTCTGTTAAAGCTCAGAGGGACACAGTAAGGCCTCACTTCTTCTGTTAAAGCTGAGAGGGACACAGTAAGGCCTCACTTCTTCTGTTAAAGCTGAGAGGGACACAGTAAGGCCTCACTTCTTCTGTTAAAGCTCAGAGGGACACAGTAAGGCCTCACTTCTTCTGTTAAAGCTCAGAGGGACACAGTAAAGCTCAGAGGGACACAGTAAGGCCTCACTTCTTCTGTTAAAGCTCAGAGGGACACAGTAAAGCTCAGAGGGACACAGTAAGGCCTCACTTCTTCTGTTAAAGCTCAGAGGGACACAGTAAGGCCTCACTTCTTCTGTTAAAGCTCAGAGGGACACAGTAAGGCCTCACTTCTTCTGTTAAAGCTGAGAGGGACACAGTAAAGCTCAGCGGGACACAGTAAGGCCTCACTTCTTCTGTTAAAGCTCAGAGGGACACAGTAAGGCCTCACTTCTTCTGTTAAAGCTCAGAGGGACACAGTAAGGCCTCACTTCTTCTGTTAAAGCTCAGAGGGACACAGTAAGGCCTCACTTCTTCTGTTAAAGCTCAGAGGGACACAGTAAGGCCTCACTTCTTCTGTTAAAGCTCAGAGGGACACAGTAAGGCCTCACTTCTTTTGTTAAAGCTGAGAGGGACACAGTAAGGCCTCACTTCTTCTGTTAAAGCTCAGAGGGACACAGTAAGGCCTCACTTCTTCTGTTAAAGCTGAGAGGGACACAGTAAGGCCTCACTTCTTCTGTTAAAGCTCAGAGGGACACAGTAAGGCCTCACTTCTTCTGTTAAAGCTCAGAGGGACACAGTAAGGCCTCACTTCTTCTGTTAAAGCTCAGAGGGACACAGTAAGGCCTCACTTCTTCTGTTAAAGCTCAGAGGGACACAGTAAGGCCTCACTTCTTCTGTTAAAGCTGAGAGGGACACAGTAAGGCCTCACTTCTTCTGTTAAAGCTGAGAGGGACACAGTAAGGCCTCACTTCTTCTGTTAAAGCTCAGAGGGACACAGTAAGGCCTCACTTCTTCTGTTAAAGCTCAGAGGGACACAGTAAGGCCTCACTTCTTCTGTTAAAGCTCAGAGGGACACAGTAAGGCCTCACTTCTTCTGTTAAAGCTGAGAGGGACACAGTAAGGCCTCACTTCTTCTGTTAAAGCTGAGAGGGACACAGTAAGGCCTCACTTCTTCTGTTAAAGCTCAGAGGGACACAGTAAGGCCTCACTTCTTCTGTTAAAGCTCAGAGGGACACAGTAAGGCCTCACTTCTTCTGTTAAAGCTCAGAGGGACACAGTAAGGCCTCACTTCTTCTGTTAAAGCTCAGAGGGACACAGTAAGGCCTCACTTCTTCTGTTAAAGCTCAGAGGGACACAGTAAGGCCTCACTTCTTCTGTTAAAGCTCAGAGGGACACAGTAAGGCCTCACTTCTTCTGTTAAAGCTCAGAGGGACACAGTAAGGCCTCACTTCTTCTGTTAAAGCTCAGAGGGACACAGTAAGGCCTCACTTCTTCTGTTAAAGCTGAGAGGGACACAGTAAGGCCTCACTTCTTCTGTTAAAGCTCAGAGGGACACAGTAAGGCCTCACTTCTTCTGTTAAAGCTCAGAGGGACACAGTAAGGCCTCACTTCTTCTGTTAAAGCTCAGAGGGACACAGTAAGGCCTCACTTCTTCTGTTAAAGCTCAGAGGGACACAGTAAAGCTCAGAGGGACACAGTAAGGCCTCACTTCTTCTGTTAAAGCTCAGAGGGACACAGTAAAGCTCAGAGGGACACAGTAAGGCCTCACTTCTTCTGTTAAAGCTCAGAGGGACACAGTAAAGCTCAGAGGGACACAGTAAGGCCTCACTTCTTCTGTTAAAGCTCAGAGGGACACAGTAAGGCCTCACTTCTTCTGTTAAAGCTGAGAGGGACACAGTAAGGCCTCACTTCTTCTGTTAAAGCTGAGAGGGACACAGTAAGGCCTCACTTCTTCTGTTAAAGCTGAGAGGGACACAGTAAAGCTCAGCGGGACACAGTAAGGCCTCACTTCTTCTGTTAAAGCTCAGAGGGACACAGTAAGGCCTCACTTCTTCTGTTAAAGCTCAGAGGGACACAGTAAGGCCTCACTTCTTCTGTTAAAGCTCAGAGGGACACAGTAAGGCCTCACTTCTTCTGTTAAAGCTCAGAGGGACACAGTAAGGCCTCACTTCTTCTGTTAAAGCTCAGAGGGACACAGTAAGGCCTCACTTCTTCTGTTAAAGCTCAGAGGGACACAGTAAAGCTCAGAGGGACACAGTAAGGCCTAACTTCTTCTGTTAAAGCTCAGAGGGACACAGTAAGGCCTCACTTCTTCTGTTAAAGCTCAGAGGGACACAGTAAGGCCTCACTTCTTCTGTTAAAGCTCAGAGGGACACAGTAAGGCCTCACTTCTTCTGTTAAAGCTGAGAGGGACACAGTAAAGCTCAGCGGGACACAGTAAGGCCTCACTTCTTCTGTTAAAGCTCAGAGGGACACAGTAAGGCCTCACTTCTTCTGTTAAAGCTCAGAGGGACACAGTAAGGCCTCACTTCTTCTGTTAAAGCTCAGAGGGACACAGTAAGGCCTCACTTCTTCTGTTAAAGCTGAGAGGGACACAGTAAGGCCTCACTTCTTCTGTTAAAGCTCAGAGGGACACAGTAAGGCCTCACTTCTTCTGTTAAAGCTCAGAGGGACACAGTAAGGCCTCACTTCTTCTGTTAAAGCTCAGAGGGACACAGTAAGGCCTCACTTCTTCTGTTAAAGCTGAGAGGGACACAGTAAGGCCTCACTTCTTCTGTTAAAGCTGAGAGGGACACAGTAAGGCCTCACTTCTTCTGTTAAAGCTCAGAGGGACACAGTAAGGCCTCACTTCTTCTGTTAAAGCTCAGAGGGACACAGTAAGGCCTCACTTCTTCTGTTAAAGCTCAGAGGGACACAGTAAGGCCTCACTTCTTCTGTTAAAGCTCAGAGGGACACAGTAAAGCTCAGAGGGACACAGTAAGGCCTCACTTCTTCTGTTAAAGCTCAGAGGGACACAGTAAGGCCTCACTTCTTCTGTTAAAGCTGAGAGGGACACAGTAAGGCCTCACTTCTTCTGTTAAAGCTCAGAGGGACACAGTAAGGCCTCACTTCTTCTGTTAAAGCTCAGAGGGACACAGTAAGGCCTCACTTCTTCTGTTAAAGCTCAGAGGGACACAGTAAGGCCTCACTTCTTCTGTTAAAGCTCAGAGGGACACAGTAAGGCCTCACTTCTTCTGTTAAAGCTCAGAGGGACACAGTAAAGCTCAGAGGGACACAGTAAGGCCTCACTTCTTCTGTTAAAGCTCAGAGGGACACAGTAAGGCCTCACTTCTTCTGTTAAAGCTCAGAGGGACACAGTAAGGCCTCACTTCTTCTGTTAAAGCTGAGAGGGACACAGTAAAGCTCAGCGGGACACAGTAAGGCCTCACTTCTTCTGTTAAAGCTCAGAGGGACACAGTAAGGCCTCACTTCTTCTGTTAAAGCTCAGAGGGACACAGTAAGGCCTCACTTCTTCTGTTAAAGCTCAGAGGGACACAGTAAGGCCTCACTTCTTCTGTTAAAGCTGAGAGGGACACAGTAAGGCCTCACTTCTTCTGTTAAAGCTCAGAGGGACACAGTAAGGCCTCACTTCTTCTGTTAAAGCTCAGAGGGACACAGTAAGGCCTCACTTCTTCTGTTAAAGCTCAGAGGGACACAGTAAGGCCTCACTTCTTCTGTTAAAGCTGAGAGGGACACAGTAAGGCCTCACTTCTTCTGTTAAAGCTGAGAGGGACACAGTAAGGCCTCACTTCTTCTGTTAAAGCTCAGAGGGACACAGTAAGGCCTCACTTCTTCTGTTAAAGCTCAGAGGGACACAGTAAGGCCTCACTTCTTCTGTTAAAGCTCAGAGGGACACAGTAAGGCCTCACTTCTTCTGTTAAAGCTCAGAGGGACACAGTAAAGCTCAGAGGGACACAGTAAGGCCTCACTTCTTCTGTTAAAGCTCAGAGGGACACAGTAAGGCCTCACTTCTTCTGTTAAAGCTGAGAGGGACACAGTAAGGCCTCACTTCTTCTGTTAAAGCTCAGAGGGACACAGTAAGGCCTCACTTCTTCTGTTAAAGCTCAGAGGGACACAGTAAGGCCTCACTTCTTCTGTTAAAGCTCAGAGGGACACAGTAAGGCCTCACTTCTTCTGTTAAAGCTGAGAGGGACACAGTAAGGCCTCACTTCTTCTGTTACAGCTCAGAGGGACACAGTAAGGCCTCTCATTTCTCAGGACTCACCTCCTGCCATGTGTGACATCACAGCTTCTTCTTCTTTCTCCCCTGAGTGGCTCCATGTGTGCTCAGACGAGCCGATAAGCCTCAGAATCCCTCCGTCTTCCTCTGGTTTTCATCTTCACGTTTCACCAAACTCATTTAAGACAGCAGCAACGTTACAGAGAGGACAAAGATTCCCGAGTGCCTTTAAAAACCAGCTGTAACGAGCTTGTGTTTGGCTGTTTTTTCACGTTACACACTGTAAATGATGACCTGGCTGCAGGATTTCTGTGTTGTGAAACAGTTTGACCTTTGACCCAGCAGCTGCTGCTCTGTGGAAACTTATTTCAGAAACGATTCAAACTATGAGCCAAACTGTTTACTGACTGACTTCATTTAAATTGTAAAAGTCAGAGATGTCTAACATAGGTGAGTTTCAGATCCAGTAACTTCCTGGGGAGGTCGTTCCCTGAAGCCTCCCGGCTCGCTGATGGGGAGACGCCGTCTCTGAGTGAGGAGACAGAACCTCTGGGGTCTTATTTACAGCCCTGAAATAAATCTAATGAACCACAAAGCTGAATATGTGGGCCGCTGCTTGACTTCATAAAAACTTCTGTAAAAGACATCAAGAGGAAAAATCATCACCTGCAGGAGCAGTTATTAATCCTCAAGCTTCTCATCTCGGCTGCGTTTCCCTGCCTTCATCCTTCACCCCCCCCAGCCAGGCCAAGGCACATTTTCCTGAAACAAGGGAATCCCAGGCCAGAGGAGCAGAGAGCGCCTCCGAATCATCACTCACTCATCAGAGAAGCTCCGGGGAGGAAGACACCAAAGACAGGGAACAAAGAGACTTTGTCTCAGCGTCTCTGGAATCCAGATCGAAAAGTCTGGAGTCCAACATAATGCTCATCTGACTTCAGGTGCCGGCTTTAACCAAAGATTAAATCACTGGTTGGTTAAGCTTAGATCAGCCCGACATGTCATCATCCACACCCCCAGAGTCAGCTCAGAACCAGAACCAAGGCAGGTTGGGTTACAGCTACAAGCTCCAAACAAGGCAGGTCGGGTGAGCCGAGTCATTTTTTATCATGTGACATGAAAGATCAAATCTCAAGTAAATACAGAGTCTGACGGGATCCAGTTCAGTCTGAAGGGATCCAGTCCGACGCCGTGGACCCAGAGAGGTCAGGAGCTCCCGGTCCGATGCTGTGGACCCAGAGAGGTCAGGAGCTCCCGGTCCAACCGCTGTGGACCCAGAGAGGTCAGGAGCTCCCGGTCCGATGCTGTGGACCCAGCGAGGTCAGGAGCTCCCGGTCCAACCGCTGTGGGCCCAGAGAGGTCAGGAGCTCCCGGTCCGATGCTGTGGACCCAGAGAGGTCAGGAGCTCCCGGTCCGATGCTGTGGACCCAGCGAGGTCAGGAGCTCCCGGTCCAACCGCTGTGGACCCAGCGAGGTCAGGAGCTCCCGGTCCAACCGCTGTGGGCCCAGAGAGGTCGGGAGCTCCCGGTCCCACCGCTGTGGACCCAGAGAGGTCAGGAGCTCCCGGTCCCACCGCTGTGGACCCAGAGAGGTCAGGAGCTCCCGGTCCGATGCTGTGGACCCAGAGAGGTCAGGAGCTCCCGGTCCGATGCTGTGGACCCAGAGAGGTCAGGAGCTCCCGGTCCGATGCTGTGGACCCAGCGAGGTCAGGAGCTCCCGGTCCAACCGCTGTGGGCCCAGAGAGGTCAGGAGCTCCCGGTCCAACCGCTGTGGACCCAGAGAGGTCAGGAGCTCCCGGTCCCACCGCTGTGGACCCAGAGAGGTCAGGAGCTCCCGGTCCGATGCTGTGGACCCAGAGAGGTCAGGAGCTCCCGGTCCGATGCTGTGGACCCAGCGAGGTCAGGAGCTCCCGGTCCAACCGCTGTGGGCCCAGAGAGGTCGGGAGCTCCCGGTCCAACCGCTGTGGGCCCAGAGAGGTCAGGAGCTCCCGGTCCGAGGCTGTGGACCCAGCGAGGTCAGGAGCTCCCGGTCCGATGCTGTGGACCCAGAGAGGTCAGGAGCTCCCGGTCCCGCCGCTGTGGACCCAGAGAGGTCAGGAGCTCCCGGTCCCACCACTGTGGACCCAGAGAGGTCAGGAGCTCCCGGTCCCACCGCTGTGGACCCAGAGAGGTCAGGAGCTCCCGGTCCCACCGCTGTGGACCCAGAGAGGTCAGGAGCTCCCGGTCCGATGCTGTGGACCCAGAGAGGTCAGGAGCTCCCGGTCCCACCGCTGTGGACCCAGAGAGGTCAGGAGCTCCCGGTCCCACCGCTGTGGACCCAGAGAGGTCAGGAGCTCCCGGTCCCACCGCTGTGGACCCAGAGAGGTCAGGAGCTCCTGGTCCCACCGCTGTGGACCCAGAGAGGTCAGGAGCTCCCGGTCCCACCGCTGTGGACCCAGAGAGGTCAGGAGCTCCCGGTCTGATGCTGTGGACCCAGAGAGGTCAGGAGCTCCCGGTCCCACCGCTGTGGACCCAGAGAGGTCAGGAGCTCCCGGTCCCACCGCTGTGGACCCAGAGAGGTCAGGAGCTCCCGGTCCGATGCTGTGGACCCAGAGAGGTCAGGAGCTCCCGGTCCCACCGCTGTGGACCCAGAGAGGTCAGGAGCTCCCGGTCCAACCGCTGTGGACCCAGCGAGGTCAGGAGCTCCCGGTCCCACCGCTGTGGACCCAGAGAGGTCAGGAGCTCCCGGTCCCACCGCTGTGGACCCAGAGAGGTCAGGAGCTCCCGGTCTGATGCTGTGGACCCAGAGTGGTCAGGAGCTCCCGGTCCCACCGCTGTGGACCCAGAGAGGTCAGGAGCTCCCGGTCCCACCGCTGTGGACCCAGCGAGGTCAGGAGCTCCCGGTCCCACCGCTGTGGACCCAGAGAGGTCAGGAGCTCCCGGTCCGATGCTGTGGACCCAGAGAGGTCAGGAGCTCCCGGTCCGATGCTGTGGACCCAGAGAGGTCAGGAGCTCCCGGTCCCACCGCTGTGGACCCAGCGAGGTCAGGAGCTCCCGGTCTGATGCTGTGGACCCAGAGAGGTCAGGAGCTCCCGGTCCCACCACTGTGGACCCAGCGAGGTCAGGAGCTCCCGGTCCCACCGCTGTGGACCCAGAGAGGTCAGGAGCTCCCGGTCCCACCGCTGTGGACCCAGAGAGGTCAGGAGCTCCCGGTCCCACCGCTGTGGACCCAGAGAGGTCAGGAGCTCCCGGTCCGATGCTGTGGGCCCAGAGAGGTCAGGAGCTCCCGGTCCGATGCTGTGGACCCAGCGAGGTCAGGAGCTCCCGGTCCAACCGCTGTGGACCCAGAGAGGTCAGGAGCTCCCGGTCCCACCGCTGTGGACCCAGAGAGGTCAGGAGCTCCCGGTCTGATGCTGTGGACCCAGAGAGGTCAGGAGCTCCCACCTGGGAGTGAAAACAGGTTGTTTTAATCATTTTGAAAGCTTTCACCCAGTTACTACGAGCAGGAAATGACCTCGGGGTATTACCCAGAATCCCTCTTTTGGCCTCAAAACGAGCTGTTCCAGGAAAAACGCAGTGCGGCCCAGCAGGTGAGTGTTTCCAGGTGACTCCCTGACGCAGCCGTCACCCTCAGAAACACGTTTTTTCGGTTTTAAAGCGAGTTCAGGAGAGCCAGTCAGCATCGGGTTTCAGAGTCCTTCGCCTCATGTGGAGTTAATGCTGTTCGAAGAGGCCCGGATCAGGTTTCAGGCCAGTTTGATTCATGAAGTGTTTTATGCTTCCTCTGCGGTTCTGCTCACTGGGCCCACCTCTAACTCGTGTTTTGGATGGAGCCGCTGGTTTATTCTTAATTCTACTGGCACAAGTTTTCAGTTTTGGGGGAAATTAATCACTTAACAGCATGCAGAGTTCTTTTTAAAGCGTTTGCACTGATTAACAGATTATTCTAATCAGCCATTAACACAGTGAGTTATTGTCAGAACATGGCAGGAAACCCAAAAAGGCTGATCATTACTGCTGAGGGCCAGTTGTTCTGCATCAGAGCCCAGTTCAGCAGACCCAGCTGGGCCATTAGCTGATAAAGTCGCACCCAAAGTTTATATGAAATGCTACGTTTTCCTTTTAATGAGGTCATTAACGGCCAAGTTATCCAAGGAAGACGTGAAACCATCGGATCCTCCTCAGAACTCAACACCAACAGAACCTTTACAAGACCTCAGGAACGGGAACATTTCAGAACACTTCAGTCAGCGCCGAGATGAACCCAAGTCTTCCTCGGCCGGACCTTTCATTCCACTCAAAGGCCTAAATGAAACCCTGAAGCTAAAGTTGTGCACGTGTAAAGATCCATTTGGACTTCAGCTGCTCTGTGAGACGTCTTCCCAGAGATAAACAGCAGCTGTATCAGCTTCCAGCTGTTTGATTTATGGCCTAAATACACAGAGCAGATCCCCCTGTTCAGCTTCTCTGATCTTTATCCTGATCAGAAGCTGTTAATAATAACTGACAGACGTGACTTTTATTCAGTTAAAAGTAAATCAAATGTGTCTCTGACAGGTTTCAACAGCTTAGCCTTAAAATCTCAGACAGAAACTCTGATGGATGGTTTCTTATTCGTGTCATTCAGTGACATATTGTGTAAAAAAACTCCTTCTTCCTGCTCCTGGGAGCAGATATCAGGGCGTCTGAGGTGTAAAACTCCTTCTTCCTGCTCCTGGGAGCAGATATCAGGGCGTCTGAGGTCACCAGCAGGTGTAAAACTCCTTCTTCCTGTTCCTGGAAGCAGATATCAGGGCGTCTGAGGTCACCAGCAGGTGTAAAACTCCTTCTTCCTGCTCCTGGGAGCAGATATCAGGGCGTCTGAGGTCACCAGCAGGTGTAAAACTCCTTCTTCCTGCTCCTGGGAGCAGATATCAGGGCGTCTGAGGTCACCAGCAGGTGTAAAACTCCTTCTTCCTGTTCCTGGGAGCAGATATCAGGGCGTCTGAGGTCACCAGCAGCTGTAAAACTCCTTCTTCCTGCTCCTGGGAGCAGATATCAGGGCGTCTGAGGTCACCAGCAGGTGTAAAACTCCTTCTTCCTGTTCCTGGGAGCAGATATCAGGGCGTCTGAGGTCACCAGCAGCTGTAAAACTCCTTCTTCCTGCTCCTGGGAGCAGATATCAGGGCGTCTGAGGTCACCAGCAGGTGTAAAACTCCTTCTTCCTGTTCCTGGGAGCAGATATCAGGGCGTCTGAGGTCACCAGCAGCTGTAAAACTCCTTCCTGCTCCTGGGAGCAGATATCAGGGCGTCTGAGGTCACCAGCAGCTGTAAAACTCCTTCCTGCTCCTGGGAGCAGATATCAGGGCGTCTGAGGTCACCAGCAGCTGTAAAACTCCTTCTTCCTGCTCCTGGGAGCAGATATCAGGGCGTCTGAGGTCACCAGCAGGTGTAAAACTCCTTCTTCCTGCTCCTGGGAGCAGATATCAGGGCGTCTGAGGTCACCAGCAGGTATAAAACTCCTTCTTCCTGCTCCTGGGAGCAGATATCAGGGCGTCTGAGGTCACCAGCAGGTGTAAAACTCCTTCTTCCTGCTCCTGGGAGCAGATATCAGGGCGTCTGAGGTCACCAGCAGGTGTAAAACTCCTTCTTCCTGCTCCTGGGAGCAGATATCAGGGCGTCTGAGGTCACCAGCAGGTATAAAACTCCTTCTTCCTGCTCCTGGGAGCAGATATCAGGGCGTCTGAGGTCACCACAAAGTGGTTCTGGTTTACGGTGTGTGCTGGACTCCACCAGGCTGCCCCTGGTCACCGGTCCTGTTTGTGCTTTTCATGGACAGGATCTGGTTTGGGTCACAGCTCTGCAGATGATGTGGTTCTATTGGCTTCTTCAGGCCTTCAGTTCACAGCTGAGTGTGAAGCAGCTGGGATGAAAGTCAGCTCTTCCAGATCTGAGCCCCTGGTTCTGAACCAGAGAACCCAACCTTCCTGTTAAACAGCATCAGTGTTGGAGAGGCTCTTAGAGACCAACCGGACGCACTGGGTCTCCTCATGTCACCAACCAGGATGGAGGCCTCCTCCTGCACGGGGGACAGGTCACGGTACGTCAGTCATTAGGAGCCCGAACCACAAATCAGGTTCAACATATCCAGGCTTCCTTCAGGTAATCTGCTTTAACTCAGCCCAACCAGCTGTAAGATGCTGCTCATCAACTCCGTCACTCAGTCAGGTGGAGCTGGCCTCAGCTGACCAATCACAGCGTAGAACTCTGCCAGAGCAGCCAACGATGGAGGAACAAAGGTGGATTTGATCATGTGATCCGTATCACTGCCATATCCTTAAAGCAGGAGCAGATCTGGTCCAGATGGATTCTTACAGGATGGAGAAAGCTTCGTTCTGAATGATCTGCAGCAAACTCAAACAGCTTCTTCTATCATCCAGCCTCTGAAACATGAGCCTGAACCATCAGCTGATGCAGTTTCTGATGCGCTGCACACTCATCTGATGAAGCAGAAAAAGGAAATGTTTCCACGCTGATGTGGATGAAGAAAGTCAGACGTTGCTTCCAAACCTTTTAAAGAAGAAGCTTCAGAGGAATCAGGCTCCAGAAACATTCACATCTCTGCTAAAGATGTGTGTTGTTGCTTCTCCTGAATATGAAGGATTCTCCATGTTGAACAGGCAAAGAGAGAAGAGTCTGAAGAAGATCCGAAACCCAACAAACTCTGTCAGGGTTTAACCGTCCGAGGGGAGCGATTAGAAACACTTCCACGCTCAGTTCAGAGGAAGAAGCCACAGGACTCTGGTGTGGACAGAGAAAACAGCAAAGACCACACTGAGGAAGTCTGTTAGCAGGGAGACTCCTGCAGTTATGGACCGATGTGCTAAAAACTCATTTCCTTTGAAGACAATAAAAGGAAACTAATCACTGACATTGAGTTCATCTGTAAGGATCATTATATATAAATAAAATTCACATTAATAACTTATTATAACACAACATCCAAATAACTATTTACATACCTACATTTCATCGGCGGAATATGAGTGGCTCCGGCTGGACCACAGTCCGCTACGGGAGGGGCTCCTCCCGCACTTCTTTTAGGGGGCGGGAGCCGCGATCCTATGGGAGGATGGACGGTGCCTTTCCTGTCTCCGGCCGGAGACAGGCTCCTATTCCACACCCTAACCCTATCACCCTATCACCCTAACCCTATCACCCTAACCCTATCACCCTATCACCCTAACCCTATCACCCTATCACCCTAACCCTATCACCCTATCACCCTAACCCTATCACCCTAACCCTATCACCCTAACCCTATCACCCTATCACCCTAACCCTATCACCCTATCACCCTAACCCTATCACCCTAACCCTATCACCCTATCCCCCTAACCCTATCACCCTATCACCCTAACCCTATCACCCTGACCCTATCACCCTAACCCTATCACCCTATCCCCCTAACCCTATCACCCTATCACCCTAACCCTATCACCCTATCACCCTAACCCTATCACCCTATCCCCCTAACCCTATCACCCTGACCCTATCCCCCTAACCCTATCACCCTATCCCCCTAACCCTATCACCCTATCACCCTATCCCCCTAACCCTATCACCCTATCACCCTAACCCTATCACCCTGACCCCTAACCCTATCACCCTATCACCCTAACCCTATCACCCTAACCCCTGACCCTATCACCCTAACCCTAACCCAGCTCCCACCAGGTGATGCTCAGATCTCTGTAATCCTGCCTTCAGCTGGTGGCTGATCTATAAAACCTTCAGGGTGTTACATTAAAGGCTGGAAGATTTGCAACGCTCCATGTTGTTTGGAGCAGATTAGGTTTCCCAGCTCTGAAGTTACTGGAGACATTTCCTGCTTTCCAGCAGGTCCGAGGGTCTGTTTTATGAACAACCAGCATGTGTTTCTGTGCAGCTACAATAACTCCATGTGGAGGAGGGGATTTCCAAACTTCATGTTTTAAATCCCTCTCAGCCTCTGTCAGCGAACAGATGGTTCCTCTCACATTTTGTGCTAAAAAACGTTAGATCACGTTTTTCTGGGGACCAAACTGAGAACAGAACAGCTTCTATCAGCTCAGATTTGAGACGAGACGGACATTTAAAGCACTTTTGTGTAAAAGAGATGAAGCTAAATGAGATGAAAGTATCTCTTCAAACCGATAAACTCTCAGTTAAACTCTCAGCCAGTAAAAAGTGACTAAAACGCAAAGAAAGGAAGGAAGAGTTTCAGAGAATAAACCGGCCGCAGAACAAAATAATGGCAACAACATCCAAATCCATCATGGAGGACAAGACGTGGAAAACAGCAGCAACACAGTGAACCCGAGACGTGGAAAACAGCAGCAACACAGTGAACCCGAGACGTGGAAAACAGCAGCAACACAGTGAACCCGAGACGTGGAAAACAGCAGCAACACAGTGAACCCGAGACGTGGAAAACAGCAGCAACACAGTGAACCCGAGACGTGGAAAACAGCAGCAACACAGTGAACCCGAGACGTGGAAAACAGCAGCAACACAGTGAACCCGAGACGTGGAAAACAGCAGCAACACAGTGAACCCGAGACCTGGAAAACAGCAGCAACACAGTGAACCCGAGACGTGGAAAACAGCAGCAACACAGTGAACCCGAGACGTGGAAAACAGCAGCAACACAGTGAACCCGAGACGTGGAAAACAGCAGCAACACAGTGAACCCGAGACGTGGAAAACAGCAGCAACACAGTGAACCCGAGACGTGGAAAACAGCAGCAACACAGTGAACCCGAGGCGTGGAAAACAGCAGCAACACAGTGAACCCGAGACGTGGAAAACAGCAGCAACACAGTGAACCCGAGACGTGGAAAACAGCAGCAACACAGTGAACCCGAGACCTGGAAAACAGCAACACAGTGAACCCGAGACGTGGAAAACAGCAGCAACACAGTGAACCCGAGACGTGGAAAACAGCAGCAACACAGTGAACCCGAGACGTGGAAAACAGCAGCAACACAGTGAACCCGAGACCTGGAAAACAGCAACACAGTGAACCCGAGACGTGGAAAACAGCAGCAACACAGTGAACCCGAGACGTGGAAAACAGCAGCAACACAGTGAACCCGAGGCGTGGAAAACAGCAGCAACACAGTGAACCCGAGGCGTGGAAAACAGCAGCAACACAGTGAACCCGAGACGTGGAAAACAGCAACACAGTGAACCCGAGACGTGGAAAACAGCAGCAACACAGTGAACCCGAGACGTGGAAAACAGCAGCAACACAGTGAACCCGAGACGTGGAAAACAGCAGCAACACAGTGAACCCGAGACGTGGAAAACAGCAGCAACACAGTGAACCCGAGACGTGGAAAACAGCAGCAACACAGTGAACCCGAGACGTGGAAAACAGCAGCAACACAGTGAACCCGAGACAAATAAAACGAACAAACAGCAAAACCAGGGAAAAGGCCAAAGCTGTGGAGGAATCTGCACGAAAGGATGAAAACAGACGAGAACGAAACTGCAACTCAAGTAACATGACGACAACCTGAAGGTCACCAACCTGAAGGTCACCAACCTGAAGGTCACCAACCTGAAGGTCACCAACCTGGAGGTCACCAACCTGGAGGTCACCAACCTGAAGGTCATCAACCTGAAGGTCACCAACCTGAAGGTCACCAACCTGAAGGTCACCAACCTGAAGGTCACCAACCTGAAGGTCATCAACCTGAAGGTCACCAACCTGAAGGTCATCAACCTGAAGGTCACCAACCTGAAGGTCATCAACCTGGAGGTCACCAACCTGGAGGTCACCAACCTGAAGGTCACCAACCTGAAGGTCACCAACCTGAAGGTCATCAACCTGGAGGTCACCAACCTGGAGGTCACCAACCTGAAGGTCATCAACCTGAAGGTCACCAACCTGAAGGTCACCAACCTGAAGGTCACCAACCTGAAGGTCATCAACCTGAAGGTCACCAACCTGAAGGTCACCAACCTGAAGGTCACCAACCTGAAGGTCACCAACCTGAAGGTCACCAACCTGAAGGTCATCAACCTGAAGGTCACCAACCTGAAGGTCATCAACCTGAAGGTCACCAACCTGAAGGTCACCAACCTGAAGGTCACCAACCTGGAGGTCACCAACCTGGAGGTCACCAACCTGAAGGTCATCAACCTGAAGGTCACCAACCTGAAGGTCACCAACCTGAAGGTCACCAACCTGAAGGTCACCAACCTGAAGGTCATCAACCTGAAGGTCACCAACCTGAAGGTCACCAACCTGAAGGTCACCAACCTGAAGGTCACCAACCTGAAGGTCACCAACCTGAAGGTCATCAACCTGAAGGTCACCAACCTGAAGGTCATCAACCTGAAGGTCACCAACCTGAAGGTCACCAACCTGAAGGTCATCAACCTGAAGGTCACCAACCTGAAGGTCATCAACCTGAAGGTCATCAACCTGAAGGTCACCAACCTGAAGGTCACCAACCTGAAGGTCACCAACCTGAAGGTCACCAACCTGAAGGTCATCAACCTGAAGGTCACCAACCTGAAGGTCATCAACCTGAAGGTCACCAACCTGAAGGTCATCAACCTGAAGGTCATCAACCTGAAGGTCACCAACCTGAAGGTCACCAACCTGAAGGTCATCAACCTGAAGGTCATCAACCTGAAGGTCACCAACCTGAAGGTCACCGACCTGAAGGTCACCAACCTGAAGGAGCCACAGAGAAAATGACAGAAAACAATAAGTAAATGACACAGAAGTGGAAAAATGGTTACAAAGACAACATGGCAGAAGCAGAAGCTCAAAACGACGAATCAGAACTCAGCAGCGAGGCTCAAACAAAAGAAAAGCTGGTATCTGGGGGCCTCTGGCGGGGTATCTGGGGGCGGGGCTCTTTGGGTATGGAGGCTGCTGGGTTGGCGGCCCCTCGGTTTCAATCGCTCACTATTATAAAATATTGAAGAGCCAGAGGGGCGAGGGGGGGGGGGGGGGGTATTGCCTCTCCCTGCTGCTTAATGTCTTGACTCCAGGGACACTGGGGCAGGCCCACTGGGGCTGTCTGGGGCTGCTGGCCCCTCAGGTATTGGGCGGGGCCTCTGCCGGGGGCCTGGCGGGTTGTAGCTTTTTCTCTCTGGGTTAGGCTCGGTTAAGGTGCCATGGTCCTGCACACATTCATTCACATTCGTTAGCCCAGCAGCTCTCTAAGCAGTTATCCTGAGGTTTCAGCTCATATATCCACGGTTGTGTTGCATGTGATCGCTGCTGCTTCTGCTCGTTTCTTCTCTGCTTTCAGGTGCTCCTGGAGGCTGGATTCCCCTCAGAGGCCCCACCTTTCTACAGGTGTAGCAGCTGGTTGTCTGCATGGTTTTTCATAGTTTTCTTTCTTCTTTGCTCTTCCTCTTTCGGCTCCATTTCATGTTGAATCCTGGCCATAAAGCTCATCACAGCGAAGCGCGACGGCCAACATTTCCCACCTTTTAAGTGTGACACGGTTTCTGCTGACTGCATCTCTGCAGAAGCAGCAGTCGTCTTGTGACAAAGTGTGGCAGTCCGGTTCCCTGCCGGCTGAGGGCATTACCTCCCCAGCAGTTGGCCCCACTCCTCATTACCGGAGCAGTCTGAACCCCAGTGGGAGCGCCGCCATGTTACGTAACTGAGGCTGGAATTACAGCAGCGCTGGCTCCACGAAGCGTTCGACCACATCTCCTGCTTTGTTTCCTCTCCCCTCCTCAGAGTCAACAGCTTTTTCCCTCCCAGCTGAAACAGAGCACCGGTTGCTGTGGTGACGGCCTTCGGTTTCAGGGCTGGAAAATGATGTAATCCGTCACGTCGCTGCTGGTGTTTAAGGCCGTGATACTGGTGGCTTGTGGGTAATATGAGGATGGATGATCTGCAGCGCTCCTGAAAGGTCGACGTCTGTCACCTTCCAACCAGACCTCAGTCACAGTTTCCCAGTTGGACGCCGTCTCCGTCCCCGACTGCCAGCTCAAACCAGTCCGATGGAATCTGAACCAAAGTAGGACCTTATGAGGTCATGCACAGCTGGCCGAACGGTTGAAGTGAAGCGGTTCACTTTCTTTCTCCTGCAGCGCTGATTAATGGCAGATTTAAAGGTCTGGAACAAAACAACAAACTATTTATTGGTGCCATACAGTCAGTTAATGGATTAAAAACCTGTACATGCACAACGATATTCTAACCTCACTTTGAATCAGGTCATATTCACAGTAACCCCATAATTAAAATGAAGATAAGTGGAGTACGGAGACGTGGACACACCTCCACAACCCCTGAAGCTAAATGATACCCCTGCAGTAATAATAGATATAAACCAGCTGAAGTGCAGCAGAGAGGAAGGTAGGAACCTTCAGAGGTCTTCATCAGTGGGTTGGGCTGCTGTTTCTGTTGCTTAGCAACAACTCAGCTGATGATGTCACACACAGCGTCAGCAGGTAACTCAGGTGAACTCTCAGCAGACAACATGGACAGAAACTCACAGCCAGCTGTTCAACATCTGGGCTGCAGAGACGCTCTGCCTGATATTCCTGCTGTGTCCTCATCAGGGCTCTGAGCTCTTCCATTTTATCCACCAGAGATCTCACATTTCCCCTGATGATCAAGGGAAGAAATGGTTTAAACAGAGGGAAGCTAGCAGAGAACAGAGGGAAGCTAGCAGAGAACAGAGGGAAGCTAGCAGAGAACAGAGGGAAGCTAGCAGAGAACAGAGGGAAGCTAGCAGAGAACAGAGGGAAGCTAGCAGAGAACAGAGGGAAGCTAGCAGAGAACAGAGGGAAGCTAGCAGAGAACAGAGGGAAGCTAGCAGAGAACAGAGGGAAGCTAGCAGAGAACAGAAGGAAGCTAGCAGAGAACAGAGGGAAGCTAGCAGAGAACAGAGGGAAGCTAGCAGAGAACAGAGGGAAGCTAGCAGAGAACAGAGGGAAGCTAGCAGAGAACAGAGGGAAGCTAGCAGAGAACAGAAGGAAGCTAGCAGAGAACAGAGGGAAGCTAGCAGAGAACAGAAGGATGCTAGCAGAGAACAGAGGGAAGCTAGCAGGGAACAGAAGGAAGCTAGCAGAGAACAGAGGGAAGCTAGCAGAGAACAGAAGGAAGCTAGCAGAGAACAGAAGGAAGCTAGCAGAGAACAGAGGGAAGCTAGCAGAGAACAGAAGGAAGCTAGCAGAGAACAGAAGGACGCTAGCAGAGAACAGAGGGAAGCTAGCAGAGAACAGAAGGAAGCTAGCAGAGAACAGAGGGAAGCTAGCAGAGAACAGAAGGAAGCTAGCAGAGAACAGAAGGAAGCTAGCAGAGAACAGAGGGAAGCTAGCAGAGAACAGAAGGAAGCTAGCAGAGAACAGAAGGACGCTAGCAGAGAACAGAGGGAAGCTAGCAGAGAACAGAAGAAAGCTAGCAGAGAACAGAGGGAAGCTAGCAGAGAACAGAGGGAAGCTAGCAGAGAACAGAGGGAAGCTAGCAGAGAACAGAAGGAAGCTAGCAGAAGGAAGCTAGCAGAGAACAGAGGGAAGCTAGCAGAGAACAGAAGGAAGCTAGCAGAGAACAGAAGGAAGCTAGCAGAGAACAGAGGGAAGCTAGCAGAGAACAGAAGGAAGCTAGCAGAGAACAGAGGGAAGCTAGCAGAGAACAGAAGGACGCTAGCAGAGAACAGAAGGAAGCTAGGTCGTTTTTGTGATTGCCACATTTTTCTCTTGCAGCTCCAACAAAACCACACAGAGATAGTAAATAATTACAAACATTAAAACTTGCAGTAGCAGCTAATTTCCTTTCCAGCTCTGAAGTTTCACACTGAGCATTAATCAGGCTCAGCTTCCTATAACCAGCAGTGTGACCCTCTGCCAGCAGAGCATTCACATCAAACACTCTCACCTGCTCAGGTGCGTCCCAGGCAGCTCCTCTGAACAGGAAGTGAGTGTCAGCCTGGAGGGGGCGGAGCTCTACAGATGCAGCACCTGCAGAAAATCCAGCTAAACCAACAGGTTCCAGATGTTTCAGGACCTGGACGGTCAGGATTTCTCCTCCTGCTCAGGATGAGTAAACAAGTTAGAAATCACCACAGGGAGCTTTCTAAATCTTTAAAGATAATCAGCTGATAGATAGAATTAAAATGTTTCTCTGTGTGAAATCTGCTCTGACTCATGCACGTTCTGATCCGGTGTTAACAGCAGCCGTTCACTCTGATGCTGTCTGTGGAACATTATCAGGGCTCCCTTTGCTCACACCGTCCTCCAATCCTTACTTTTACAGTGACAGCCGCTGTCAAAGCTGGGACTTTCCCACTTATACTCGTGGAAAAGAGAAGAATCGCAGCTGCTGCCCATTAGAAACAACCTTTGACTTGTTCTTCTGAGGATTTTCTTCCAAATATGTTTTTAAATGTTGAGCTGTTTCTGTTGGCATGTTCCATCTGTTAATCCCTTCTTTCCCCACCATGTTGTCAGATCTGTCAGTTTAGTCCCCGAAAACTCGGCTTTTAGCCCCTGAAACTCGGCTTTTAGTCCCCGAAAACTCGGCTTTTAGCCCCTGAAACTCTGCTTTTAGTACCTGAAAACTCTGCCTTTAGTCCCCGAAAAATCGGCTTTTAGCCCCTGAAACTCGGCTTTTAGTCCCTGAAACTCTGCCTTTAGTCCCCGAAAACTCTCCTTTTAGCCCCTGAAACTCGGCTTTTAGTCCCCGAAAACTCGGCTTTTAGTCCCCGGAAACTCGGCTTTTAGTCCCCGGAAACTCGGCTTTTAGCCCCCGAAAACTCGGCTTTTAGCCCCCGAAAACTCGGCTTTTAGTCCCCGAAACTCGGCTTTTAGTCCCCGAAACTCTGCTTTTAGCCCCTGAAACTCTGCTTTTAGCCCCTGAAACTCGGCTTTTAGCCCCTGAAACTCGGCTTTTAGCCCCTGAAACTCGGCTTTTAGTCCCTGAAACTCGGCTTTTAGCCCCTGAAACTCTCCTTTTAGTCCCTGAAACTCTCCTTTTAGTCCCTGAAACTCTGCTTTTAGCCCCTGAAACTCTCCTTTTAGCCCCTGAAACTCTGCTTTTAGCCCCTGAAACTCTGCTTTTAACCCCTGAAACTCTCCTTTTAGCCCCTGAAACTCTGCTTTTAGCCCCTGAAACTCTGCTTTTAGCCCCTGAAACTCTGCTTTTAGCCCCTGAAACTCTGCTTTTAGTCCCTGAAACTCTGCTTTTAGCCCCTGAAACTCTGCTTTTAGTCCCTGAAACTCTGCTTTTAGCCCCTGAAACTCTGCTTTTAGTCCCTGAAACTCTCCTTTTAGCCCCTGTAAACTCTCCTTTTAGCCCCTGAAAACTCTCCTTTTAGCCCCTGAAACTCTCCTTTTAGCCCCTGAAAACTCTGCTGTGGCATGTTCTGTGTGTTCTCCTGTAAACTCTGCTTTTAGCCCCTGAAACTCTGCTTTTAACCCCTGAAACTCTGCTTTTAGTCCCTGAAAACTCTGCTGTGGCATGTTCTGTGTGTTCTCCTGTAAACTCTGCTTGCTGCTTGTTTCTTAGATGAATAAATCCCACAGTTGAGCTCGTTCTGACAACAGAAACGGACCTTGATGGCTAAAGTCAGCTTGGTCACCTGCATGCAGCTTCTGCTGCAGCTGTAACAGGCTGTTTAATGCTGGGTGGTGCACGGGCCTAATGGCTCTAATTGGCTCTAATTGGCTCTAATTGGCTGCACCTGTGAAGCTGTGAATGAAGCCTGCCTGCTGTGACTTTTATCTTTACACAAACTTCAGATGTTTTGCTTGTTTTAATGTTAAAAAAGACCTTTTAAAAGAGGTTAAAAGGTCCAGTAAAGACCTGAGCCTTCATTCGGTTACTGTCAGTTTCCTTCACCTGAAGAGCTTTTTATTGTCAATATATTTCCTCTCTTTTCTGCTCCTGGTATAGAGGCAGCAATAGTTTGACCTTATTATCTTGTGTTGGTACATCTCAGACTGATCAGTTTCCATATATTTGAGTTATTTCCTGCTTTTCCCACATTAATGCTGCTCAGAGCTGGTTTCTGCATGCAGCCTTCGTCTGATTCTTTCCTCTCTGTTGTTGGCAGAAAGCGGGCCGCTGTGGCTGGTTCGGTTCCCGTCACTGGACCATTTCTTTCTGGATCTTTCTGGTTTCTGGTCTGGCAGCGGTGTGATTTCACTTCCTGTTCCCTTTGATATAAATCGAATTAAAGCCGTCAGACAGGCTCTTCAGGCACAGATATGATCACAGTGTGAATATTCAGGAGGAGGAGCTCAAATGAGACGAGTCTTTGTTAAAAAAAGGAACCAAAACTTCTTTATTGTTGAAATCAATACAAAAACAGAGATGGAGAAAAACAGCAATACATTCTATTCTTCCTTCCCACACAAAGCTCTCCTGCTTTCTAACGATGGGCTCATCAGGCTGCAGCTGAAAGGTAAAGACAGAAAAACTCTACTTTTAACCACCTGAACGCCTGCTTCCTTTTGACAGCCGAGCTCCCATAATGCACTGGGAGGATTCAGCAACATTATATTCAGATGTTCAACATGAGAAGGACCAGGTGAATTTCTCCTACTTTGGAAGTGGATCATCGGGGAAACGGGGTGAAACTTTTGGTGTGGACCAAAGTCTCTTTTTAAAACTTTTCAGGCTCGCTGGACTTGGAGGGGAACCGCCCTGAGTCTGCTTTTACTGTGGCCACAGCAGCATTACATCGTTCCTGTTAAAAACCAAACTTCTGCTTCTCTTTAAAGCATACCTACTCTTCTCTGATTGGCCAGCTTCTGGAGGCCTATCCTGGCACAGAACTTGGTGATTTTAAGCTTTGTTATGTCTGTAATAGATGAGAAGCTACTGAAGCCTCATGGTGGCTTAGTGGAAGAAGAGCTTTTAGCTTCATCTCATCATTAGAAACTCCAGCCAGAATCAATATGAGCATCAGACAGTTTAACCACATCTGTAGAAGAAGAACATCAGGAAAAACTTAACAGATCTCCTTTAACAAATAACTCAGCCAAATGTCATCTGAAGACAGTTCAAAGCCGTCCAGTTCAAGCCAATTAAACATTAAAATCCTAAATAAAGCCATATTTATTTTTAATAAGTTGCTAAAGAAACCAACAGATTGAACAGAAACTTGTCTTTGATTCAATCTCCCGTCGTGTCTGAGGGTTGATTTTTCACTTTGCTTTCAATCGAGTTTGGGTTGGGTTACTCAGAAAAATAAAAAGTAGGCGCTATGCTCCATGTTTTTAATGCAGTTAGTTCACTTTAAGGTGGAACGTTACAGCACTGATTTAGCCATCCCATCTATTTTTTAGTAAAACATAAAGACAATTATTGCTTATAAGCAGAAGTTTTATGTATGCTAGCCATTGTTAGCTTCCGTCTTTTGGATACCAGCAGTTAGCTGTAGCCATGTTCTTGCAATAATCACTTCCATTTTTCTTTTATGATGGTTAATCAAATCAGGGATCAATATGAATTATTAGGATAAAATCATACAACTTTTGGGTATAATTTCTGACTGAAAGTTCTCTGAGATTCAGACCACAGATCAGGGCTAGTTAGCTCGATGCCTCTTGTTCCCACAGATAGTGAGTTAAGCCATTCATGGCATGGCCAGTTAGTTAAACAATTACATGAGTAGTTCGTTACCATTTATTTTATTCGACCATTTATTCTACCATTTATTTTATGTTAGCATGTCAGACATGTGGCTGGTGTTAGCAGTTAGCAGCTAGCCATGGAAACAACTAGCTGTAGTTTAACCCTTTGAGTACACAACCATCCCTCATTCAGTTGAACATGAGACTGCGGTTCAGTCTTTTAGACTATTTTAGGCTGTAAAATATAAAAAGAGGCTGTTTGAATGCAGGTTTTGAGACAGAAATGTTTGAAGCCACTTAGCAAGACAGCTAGCAACAGACAGCAAGATGAGGGGCTAAATCATTCATTTTCACATCCGCACCAAACTACTTGGTAATAGATCTGAAAAAGTACAGTTTAGAACCGTTCTTTTTTAGAAAAGAAAGTGTTTTTGGAAGCGGCTGA
Source organism: Leuresthes tenuis (assembly GCF_036924035.1). Lineage (NCBI taxonomy): Eukaryota > Metazoa > Chordata > Actinopteri > Atheriniformes > Atherinopsidae > Leuresthes > Leuresthes tenuis. The sequence continues at coordinate 36,412,774 of NW_027325355.1, read as the reverse complement.
GTGGGCTGCTACGCCCCCTACTGGCAGGAGTTATAATCACATGACAAAATGGTCACGAAACTGATTAATGTAAAAACAAACCTCAATAAAAGAGAAATCCACTTTTATGGTCTTCAAAATTACATTTCGTATATGTTTCTAACCATTTTAAAGTGTTCTCAATGCAGCCTGTCTGATGCACGAGTGCAGCGCACGAGGGTCATGGGTCGCACCTTCAGGCTTTCACTGTTAATTAGCCTTTTAAAGGCTACTGCATGGCTAAACCAAGCATTATACTCTACGAAGGAATCCTGCTTTAGCAGGAAGAAGAAGATGAGGGCGTTATAGTACAGTTTAAAGAAAAATAAGCCATGATGAGAGAAATGCACTGAAAAAACACATTCCCTCCATATACATACAGATACATTTCTGCTGTGCAAACTGCAAGTGAAGAGAGCTCCCAGCGAAGTTTTGTGTGTCGACATGTGACCGCCCAGAGCTCAGGCATCACACCTAAAACATAGTTTAAAGCACCAAGACTCAGGCCTGAATGATACATATTCAAATATCAGAATAAAGCTGCAACAGCTGATCTTAGATCAGCCGAGATCGACACATGAGAAGCAATTTTATGCTTTCAGGTCCTCCAAGAATTACATAACAATCCATATTCATCACCTTTACTTATGAGTCAAAACAAGCGGATTAATCAATAATAAAGTTATTTATACCTGTAAAACAGCCTGAGTGTGATCTTGTCACCGAATCAAACTACAATATTTTACATTTTGGACATTTCCAGAGCAGATGAGTTAAGTTCTTCAGTTATTTTCAGCCTTTTTATTTAGCATGAGGCAGATAAACTGTGATATCCAGCAATTATATCATATATGGTGTAAGATCTATATTCTCCACACAGTTAAAGAGAAATGTTGCTCGTTGCAAAGACCGTATGAACATGAAGAAGGATGGTTTCCTCTGAAACCTTCCACTGGACTGACCGTTTTTACACAGAAAACAGAGAAAATCACACTCCCAGAAACTCCGGTGACTTCTCGCTTGTAGCCTTTGTGAAGAAATGTAATCAGACCTTTTGATAAATAACATCTCACAAGTTATGAAAATAGTAATCCAGGGAGCCAGCTTCCCATCACTTTAACACAAAATAAAATATAAGGACCAAACGGATCTTCCTGCTCTAACGGGACTCTAACCTTGTTGCTTGATAAATAGTAAAGACGCGGCATGTTTGCTATACCTTAAAGAATGCTCTATCCTTACACTTCCCTGACGAGTATGTCCTGTACATGTTTTTACAGCACTGGGTGGTCCAGCTGATTTTAAGCACCCCTGCAGCAGCCGCCGTCCCAGCCGAGGCGACCAGTGCCTTCACGTGTTTCTTAGGTCCACCGTGGGGTCAGGTTTGTCTACCATTTTCCAGGGATGGGCGTTCCACACTCGTACCAGGAGACGTAGCTGACGTGGGAACCTCCTCCTATCTGTCCGAAGAAGACGGGCTCCTGACGCAGAGCTCTGTAGAAACCTGGAGCAGAAAGAGGAAAAGATGAAGTGGAGTCTAAGCAGTCAGTGCTCCTCTTTAACTGCTGAAAGAAAAGTGAAAGCAGCTTCTCCAGGTTTGGTTCTAACTGAGGACAGAAAGCAAAGCTGTTCCTGAAGGTTCAGAGCAGAAGATCTGAGATAAAACCGTCTAAAGCTTTAAAAACTGTATCCAGGTCCTTTAATCCTGGAAACATTCTCCAGGTGACGGTCGGCTGACTTCATAACTCACTGAAGTTCAGCTCTGAGACATAATAACACCCAGATTTCTGCCTGGTTTGTGGTTTTTAGCATCACAGAATGAAGCTGAGCTCAGATTTTCAACACCTGACAATGATCACTATTTTATCTTGGCTGAAGGAAACTCTGGATCATCCAGCTGGTTATTTGTTCGAGGCTCTTAATGAGTGCTTGTGAGGGATTATAATCCCCAGGTGATGTGCTGACGTAGATCCATGGAAACACGTTTTGTTGCAGTGCATAATCTGAGCCAGTGGGAACATGTGGAATATAGGAGGCCCCAGAGTCGAACCCTGAGGAACTCCACGTGCCATTCTTGTCCAGTTGGATGTGTGATTACCTGTAGAAACAAAGTATATTCTGGACTATAGAGCCCTACTGAATATAACCCTCTAAATCCCTTTTGTTCTGGTGTCGGCTGCACCGGATTATAAGCCGTGGGCGTCCACATTGTACTGAGACATTTACACAGAAAGATGTTTCACTGTTTCAAACTGTTAATTAAAATGTACGGAAACATAAACAAATACATGCTGCAAACAGTTTTTCTTCAAACAGTGCCTGTAACACCAGGAAGAGTCTAAAAAAAACGCACTAAAACCATCAAAGTCATCTTCTGACCGATTTACAGCAATTTAGTGTAAGTGTGTTTGATTTATCGTAGAATTTCATTGGACCGCTGTGAACTATTCGTTCATTTTATTGGTCAAAATGTTATTGGCAGCATGAAAAAAAGGAAAATCCGCCGCAGTATAAACAAAGCCTGGGAAAAAGAAGCAGCTTATAGTCAGGAATTTATGATTCTTTGTGTCTTTTAAACATGATTGAAACCAGTTTAATGCTGTGACAGAAAGTCCCACCCAGTAGACTTTGGTTGGACTGGAAGGTGCTAAAACAGCGGTTCTGTGTCCAGAATCGGTTCAGTTCTTCAGAAACAGCTTTTTCCACCTAAAAAGTGGATGTTTAGTGAGAGTCTGGAAGCATTCATGTGTGAGAGGTCCTTCTACTGAGGAATAATCAAACCTGTCTGCACTTTACAGACGGGGATCTTTGGGCTGCTCAGCACCAGCGACCCGGCTCAGAATGATCAGGAACACGGCGTTTACCTGCTCTGGTGGGCAGCTGGTCGGCTCTGAGCTGCCGGCCCGTCCGTCCGTCCAGGAACGAGTCCACAAACTGACAGTGATCCTCGCCGAAGCCGCTCTGATCTCCAATGTTGAAGAATTTACCTGCAGGGCAAAGTGAATGCAGACGGATCAGCGCCACAGCTGGATCAGCGCCACAGCTGGATCAGCGCCACAGCTGGATCAGCGCCACAGCTGGATCAGCCTGACAGCTGGATCAGCGCCACAGCTGGATCAGAGCCACAGCTGGATCAGAGCCACAGCTGGATCAGCACCACAGCTGGATCAGCCTGACAGCCGGATCAGCGCCACAGCCGGATCAGAGCCACAGCTGGATCAGCCTGACAGCTGGATCAGAACCACAGCTGGATCAGCCTGACAGCTGGATCAGCGCCACAGCTGGATCAGCCTGACAGCCGGATCAGCGCCACAGCTGGATCAGAGCCACAGCTGGATCAGCCTGACAGCTGGATCAGCGCCACAGCTGGATCAGAGCCACAGCTGGATCAGAGCCACAGCCGGATCAGCGCCACAGCTGGATCAGCCTGACAGCTGGATCAGCGCCACAGCTGGATCAGAGCCACAGCTGGATCAGAGCCACAGCCGGATCAGCGCCACAGCTGGATCAGCGCCACAGCTGGATCAGCGCCACAGCTGGATCAGCGCCACAGCCGGGGACCCGGAGAGTCCCGGCCGCCATTCTGCCAGCTCTACCCACCGTTGAGAGTGTCGCTCAGGTAGATCTTGTATCTCAGCGAGTTGCACAGCTGGACCCCCACAAACTTCCGGTACCAGGTCCGCTTCACGTACTGTTTGCCATGACAGTCGGAGTACGAGTCGGTCTTGAAGGGGAACTGGGTCCAGATGGCGTCCTTTCCTGAACACAGAGGTAGTTTCTCACGGTTGGCTCTGAAAGCGTTAAAGCGTGACTCGCAGCACGGCGCTCATTTACCTGAGACGTTCTCGCTCACTCGAGGGTCCGCTGCAGGGAGACAACAACAGAGTGAGCGCAGGAGGCGACTTTGGGCATCATCAGGCACGGATCTGACCAAGTGGAGCTGAGCCTCGGAGCCCCGGAGCCCCGGAGCCTCGGAGCCTCGGAGCCTCGGAGCCTCGGAGCCTCGGAGCCTCGGAGCCTCGGAGCCTCGGAGCCTCGGAGCCTCGGAGCCTCGGAGCTTCGGAGCCTCGGAGCCTCGGAGCCTCGGAGCCTCGGAGCCTCGGAGCCTCGGAGCCTCGGAGCTTCGGAGCTTCGGAGCCTCAAAGCCTCGGAGCCTCGGAGCCTCGGAGCCAACAGCTGGACAGACTGATTCATCACCAGCTGATAAATGGAAGGAACTGCAGTCAAATCATGGCTGTACTTCAGCTGTGGAAGCAGATTCAGCAGGTTTCCGTGGTTCTGGGCGGAACCTGAGGATTGGTGGAAAGCTGTTGGCTGAACCACCGACTGAGAGAACCTGGAGCTCCAGGGCAGCTGCTTTGCTCTGAGGCTCAGCTCGGATGATTCAGGCTGCTGTACCTGACTCTGTGCTGAAGGACACCGGTTCACTGGGAGGTCCTGCGCCCAACTCATTCTTTGGCTTCACCTTGAACTCATAACTAAGGAAGACAGAGAGTGACACTTGGTTTAGGGAGGAATGCTACGGCCTCCACCTCTTTATGTTGGTGGTGTTTCTCTCTGAGACGTTTGGAGGAGGAAACAATCAACAACAAGTCTGGGACAGCTTTCACTGAGTGCTGCTGCTTCAGAACCTATATTTGGTTCTGAATATGAAGAAGCTGGTCAGAGAAGACTGAGAATCATTTATCTGGACTTGTGTCCTCTGATCCTTGGCAACCGACCAGAACAGCATCAGCAGAGTTGTTATTTCACTGGTTTCCTCCTCACTCAGTGGTGAGAGAACAGAGCGACCCACAGCTGGTGCATAAAGGTGGCAGCATTCTCCGTGTGGTCGGATGCTGGACTCACCTGGTTCTACCCGAGCTGAGCTTACCTGCTCTCAGGTTTGAGGTTCTCCACGGCAGTGTGGGTCTGGTTGGTGGTCAGGATGGAAACCTGTTCTCCGTCGGGCCCTTTCGTGGTGGAGATGACTTCATACTCTGAGGACAGGATGACAGTGAGATAGCAGTCACCATTGAGCCTGCTGGTTAGTTCCCTCTCCCTCCCAAGATGAGCTAAACACGGTGTGGACAGAGTCAGCACATCACTGCTGTAGCTGGACCAACGACACCAGCAGGAAAAGGCTTCAGTGAACATGTAAAAGGCCCATCTATCCCATCCCTGAGTCAGCTGACAGCTGACCCTGTCCGAGTCCAAATCTGATACCAACAACATGTTCTTAAACTCCTTTCAGCACCTCCAGCTGGCCTTTAAAGTCCGTTTCAGCTTCATCATCAAAGCTTTCTACCATTCTTACCTCTTCTGACCCTATGACCCTCAATCCGGTTTGGGCCCTACAGGACAAAACTGAAATCATTGTCTGTGGCCTCCAGAAACAAAGAGAGAATGTCATCAGTCACCTTGAGACTCTCTCTAAAACCTAATGATCAGGTTAGAAATCTGGGGGTAATATTGGACTCAGACCTGAACTTTAACAGCCGCATTAAATCAATAACATCAGCAGCTTTTTACCATCTGAAGAACATCAAAGGAAAAGTGTCTAAACCAGACTCAGAAAGACTAATCCATGCATTTGTCTCCAGCAGGTTGGACTGTAACAGCTGCTCTCTGGGCTCTAAACGGGCTGAAAGACAGCTGCAGGACATCCAGAACCCTGCTGCTCGAGTCCTGACCAGAACCAGGAAATACGACCATATTAGTCCGGTGCTCAGGTCTAGAACCAGGAAATACGACCATATTAGTCCAGATCTCAGGTCTAGAACCAGGAAATACGACCATATTAGTCCAGTGCTCAGGTCTAGAACCAGGAAATATGACCATATTAGTCCAGTGCTCAGGTCTAGAACCAGGAAATACGACCATATTAGTCCGGTGCTCAGGTCTAGAACCAGGAAATACGACCATATTAGTCCAGATCTCAGGTCTGGAACCAGGAAATACGACCATATTAGTCCAGTGCTCAGGTCTAGAACCAGGAAATACGACCATATTAGTCCAGAGCTCAGGTCTAGAACCAGGAAATACGACCATATTAGTCCAGTGCTCAGGTCTAGAACCAGGAAATACGACCATATTAGTCCAGTGCTCAGGTCTAGAACCAGGAAATACGACCATATTAGTCCAGAGTTCAGGTCTAGAACCAGGAAATACGACCATATTAGTCCAGTGCTCAGGTCTAGAACCAGGAAATACGACCATATTAGTCCAGATCTCAGGTCTAGAACCAGGAAATACGACCATATTAGTCCAGATCCCAGGTCTAGAACCAGGAAATACGACCATATTAGTCCAGAGATCAGGTCTAGAACCAGGAAATACGACCATATTAGTCCAGAGCTCAGGTCTAGAACCAGGAAATACGACCATATTAGTCCAGAGCTCAGGTCTAGAACCAGGAAATACGACCATATTAGTCCAGAGCTCAGGTCTCTGCACTGGCTTCCTGTCGCTCAGAGAATAGACTTTAAAGCAGTTCTGCTCCTGTACATCTCTGACATGTTAGAGCCACATGAACCAGCTGGGACTCTGAGAACCTCAGGGAGGGGTCTCCTGCTGGGGCCCAGAGTCGGGACTAAACAAGCTGAGGCTGCCTTTCAGCTTTATGCTCCTAAAATCTGGAACAGTCTTCCAGAAGATGTGAGACAGCCTCAGCTCTGTTTAAATCCAGGCTGAAAACAGTTTATTTAGCTGTGCCTATGACAACTGAAAGTATTCTATCTGCACTCTGAGCTTTTAATTGATTTAATTAATGATTGTTTTTTTGGAATGATTATCTTTGCCATCTTGTGATTTTATGTGGCTGTGAAGCACTTTGAATTGTGCAAATAACCTTGCCTTCCACGGCTCCACATACTGTAGCTTTCTGGGGATGTGCACTAACACATGATAGACTCTCATATCTGTAATTAACAGCAGGTACCTGAGCCCAGCCTCATTCTACGGCTCACAGCTGTGACAATGGGTGAGGGCTGACCAGTAAATTCATTCTTTGCATCAATGGAATGAGGAGAACCTCAGCTGACAGCCCCCTGCTTTCAGGGATTAAAGACATAGTTCTGCTCGTACCGGTGGTGTCGTTATCGCTTTTCTCCCAGTCCAGGATGATGAAGGACGGGCATCCTTCCACCGTCACCACCGTCAGGTTGGATGGCGGATTCTTGGGCGGAGACGTCACATTTGTCTCCCCGGGTACGTCTTCGGGGAAGTAGTTGAGGGAGGAGGTGATGGAGCACGGCTCGTCAGGCTTTTTGCCAGTTTGGTAGACGACGTGAGGAGCTGTGGAAGGATGCTGTCAGCTTCAGCTTAAATGCAGAGATGTCATGAACACAGAACAAAAGGTCCATCACAGCTCACCAACGTAGCGTTTCTTGCCCATGGCGTCGATGTCGGAGGCGGGTTCTGACTTAAAAAGATTCGACTCCTCCCAGGTTTCCTGTCGAGGCGCTGGAAAAGGAAACCAAATTAGCGCTTTAATGTTTGCTGTAACCGGAGACTTTGAGCCCCAGCTGATGAACAGGATCCAGCTCAGAGCTGCTCGCTGCCTGTTGTTGGATCAGTGGAAGTGAGCTCATCAGTCTAAAGGCTGCCTGCAGGATGCTCAGCTGCTCTGGGGTCTTACCGGCGGTCACTGGTGCGACAGTTCTGGTCTGTCGCCGCTCCTGTTTGGTTGGCTTGGTGGTTGCTGCTGGAACTTTGAGTTTTAGTATGCCCATCTTGTCAGTTTGCTTAAAGATGTTCAGCTTGTCTGATGGAGAACATACAAACAGAAACCATTCCAGCTCCGGGACATTCAACAGAGAGAGATACAGCTCTTCATTCTCAAGCTTTGTGGAGCTCTAACCTGCTTCTCCGAGTCTCCCCACCATGTTTGTCTTCTTGATGGAGGGACGAGCAGGTGACCCTGAAACAAACAATCAAACATCAACAGTCCATCTCAAACTGACCACCAGCTGTGTAATTCACAGCCTGCAACTTGCCTTTAATCAATGACCCACTTTGACCCAGATAAATACGGAACAGTGTTGTGGTACATGATCAGAATCAGGCCTGAACTTCGCCTCCGAACACTTTCTGTCTAAATAGGGCAATAAGTTGGGCTTTAACAGCCATTTTGGATCTGATTTCTAACCAGGTGCTCTCTAATCTCCAGGAAAATCTACTTTTTCACTAAGGTAGAACCCTGTACTCGTTTAAGGACGCCAAATGAAGCTGAAAACATCAACAATCCCCTGTAATTCCACAAGGTCCTGTGTTTTTCATACTGAGGCCCAGGACCTGCAGCCAATTATAACCCCACCCCCCCTCCTCCATGTAAGCAGAAGCCAAAATTCCTCACAATCAGGGAATTGAACTGGTTCCAAAACTAAATGGAATACATGCAAAACCAGAAACACGAAAGATGATAGAGCCTGCAACTTTTTAGCTGCATTCCTTTCAATCAGTACTGTGGAAATATGATGGTCTGCCTGTTGCACCGTGAATATCTGCAGTTTGCTTGAGTTATTTGCGCTTCGAGGAACTCTTGTGTGTTATTGGGCATGAATTCGGACCTCTGTCAACATAACCTGGAACCAGGCGGTGTAGCGTGGAAACTGTGCAGTAATTACAGCCCACGATCTGAAGCGCCTCTTGATTACAGTTCAAGACCAAGTGGAATAAATATTGGTATGATTTTCTCTTTTCACACACAAACAATCCTGAAATTAAAAGCAAACAGCGATTTTCCACATTCCACTGGAAACTGCCTGGTGCACGCCATGCTGTCCTGGTTCACGGGAGACTTCTCTAAACACGCCATCTCTGCAGCAACATGAAGCTAATATGGTCTGAAGCTCATCGTATGAAGCAAGAAGCACAGGCTGAAGCATGTGGACAGGAGGACTGAGGGTCCAGATGTACGGTTCATCGCAGGCTAATTAGAAGCAGCTTCTTCCTTCTGTGGCGAGACAAAGCGCAAAGCTCTGCACACTGAGGTTCTGTAGAGCAAGGTAACGATCAGGGGAGCGCATACTTTCCAAGAGAGGAGTATTTTCCACAGGCGGCGTTGAAGCCTTTGGCCCAAGCTTTCAAGCTGGCGGCCAGTATTTTCCTTCTTGGTCCCTTCAGAGGTTTGTCACGGGACGAGTAACACCACCAAACCATGCAGTGTTGGTGGCACCGAGCAACTGAAGCGCACAGCAAGGGCAAAGGGCAGGCAGGCGGGATTCATGCCGTTACCAACCATAACGTCTTTCCTCCGCAGTGGGACGAGAACGGCCAAATACAGCAGGAAATTCAGACTTCTTGTCCTCCAGCAGCGAGTTGTTGACTGCAGCAGGAGAGGCAGTGCAATTAAAACTGGGTTCACCTGTTCAACCTTTCACTGAAGCCCAAACAGTTTGGCGCAGGCTGCTTCAGCAGCCCGCTGTTTTACACTCTCAGGACAAAGTCCCACAGGCTGCTTCAGCAGCCCGCTGTTTTACACTCTCAGGACAAAGTCCCACAGGCTGCTTCAGCAGCCCGCTGTTTTACACTCTCAGGACAAAGTCCCACAGGCTGCTTCAGCAGCCGGCTGTTTTACACTCTCAGGACAAAGTCCCACAGGCTGCTTCAGCAGCCCGCTGTTTTACACTCTCAGGACAAAGTCCCACAGGCTGCTTCAGCAGCCCGCTGTTTTACACTCTCAGGACAAAGTCCCACAGGCTGCTTCAGCAGCCCGCTGTTTTACACTCTCAGGACAAAGTCCCACAGGCTGCTTCAGCAGCCCGCTGTTTTACACTCTCAGGACAAAGTCCCACAGGCTGCTTCAGCAGCCCGCTGTTTTACACTCTCAGGACAAAGTCCCACAGGCTGCTTCAGCAGCCCGCTGTTTTACACTCTCAGGACAAAGTCCCACAGGCTGCTTCAGCAGCCCGCTGTTTTACACTCTCAGGACAAAGTCCCACAGGCTGCTTCAGCAGCCCGCTGTTTTACACTCTCAGGACAAAGTCCCACAGGCTGCTTCAGCAGCCCGCTGTTTTACACTCTCAGGACAAAGTCCCACAGGCTGCTTCAGCAGCCCGCTGTTTTACACTCTCAGGACAAAGTCCCACAGGCTGCTTCAGCAGCCCGCTGTTTTACACTCTCAGGACAAAGTCCCACAGGCTGCTTCAGCAGCCCGCTGTTTTACACTCTCAGGACAAAGTCCCACAGGCTGCTTCAGCAGCCCGCTGTTTTACACTCTCAGGACAAAGTCCCACAGGCTGCTTCAGCAGCCCGCTGTTTTACACTCTCAGGACAAAGTCCCACAGGCTGCTTCAGCAGCCCGCTGTTTTACACTCTCAGGACAAAGTCCCACAGGCTGCTTCAGCAGCCCGCTGTTTTACACTCTCAGGACAAAGTCCCACAGGCTGCTTCAGCAGCCCGCTGTTTTACACTCTCAGAACAAAGTCCCACAGGCTGCTTCAGCAGCCCGCTGTTAAACACTCTCAGGACAAAGTCCCACAGGCTGCTTCAGCAGCCCGCTGTTTTACACTCTCAGGACAAAGTCCCACAGGCTGCTTCAGCAGCCCGCTGTTTTACACTCTCAGGACAAAGTCCCACAGGCTGCTTCAGCAGCTCGCTGTTTTACACTCTCAGGACAAAGTCCCACAGGCTGCTTCAGCAGCCCGCTGTTTTACACTCTCAGGACAAAGTCCCACAGGCTGCTTCAGCAGCCCGCTGTTTTACACTCTCAGGACAAAGTCCCACAGGCTGCTTCAGCAGCCCGCTGTTTTACACTCTCAGGACAAAGTCCCACAGGCTGCTTCAGCAGCCCGCTGTTTTACACTCTCAGGACAAAGTGTCACAGGCTGCTTCAGCAGCCCGCTGTTTTACACTCTCAGAACAAAGTCCCACAGGCTGCTTGATCAACCCGTTTCTACAAATGTTATGACACAAGAAAGACAAAAACAAGAAGATGGATGACATAAAAACCAGCTTCCCTGCTGCAGAGGATGACCATGCACACAATGTTTCATGCACATGTAGTTCTCAGCTAATCTGGAACTGAAATCAGGCTGTTAAGGCTGAACAAACCCTAACTCATCCACATACATCCAAACAGTTTTGTACTTCTGAGGGAAACGCTTTGTGCTCCTCTCAGATGTTGGAGGTCCAATATTTGCCTCTGATCTGAGGGTTTCTATAGAATCTTTAGATTCTCTCCTAGGGCCGGGACTCGATTAAAAAATTAATCTAATTAATTAGAGGCTTTTTAATTAATTAATCAAAATTAATCACATTTTAATCGCATATAAATATTTGACCTGAAAACAGTGAGAAGCAATTTTTTTACATGGATTTTAGTATAACACTGAATAATGACTGAATACATAAGCAAAAAGAGATTGTTTCTTTTTTTTCAAGGTGGTACTTAACCAACCGTGCCCTTATCGAGACTTCCACCCAGGAAATGGTCTATAATCCAACAGTTATGGTGCAGTAAAAAGGATAAGAGCAGTTACAGGCTGTGTCCAGCCACTGATCTGACAGTTTAGTGTTTAACCCAGTTCACTGGTCATTAACCAGGCTGGTATCCTAACTGGATGGATGGAGAGTTTATGGTTGGTGGCTGAAAATAAAACTAAATAAGGTGTTTTACATGGTTAAGACAGACAGATCAAACACAAACCCAAACCAGACAGTGAAACACCAACCACCATCAGCACATAGAGCAGAGGGTGGATCACAATCACTGGACTTTTAGCCAAATAATCAAGCTCGACTTGATTATTTGATGAACCATCTGACAGAAACTTTGCAGAAGCTTGACTTGAGGGCACAAACGTGTTGGACAAAAAGGCAACACAGACCAGTGGGTGGATGGATGAATGGATGGGTAGCAGGATGAGTTAATGGACATAAAAGTATTAATCAACACAATGGAGGTGGACAAAAACACCAACACGAGCTGCAGTGGAGATGGAAATGCTGCGAAAGCGACTGGTGGGTTAATGATGAGACACAGAAGGACAATCGAGGACTTTTACCCAGTCGATGTCTGGACCACAAGGCCGGTTTGGGTGGGGAAATGCCCCGGTGTGGCTGTCCATTTACTGTAGGGAGAAAACTGAGTGTTATGAAAGGAAAGAAACTGTTTCTGAGAACTGGACCCAGCACAAGAACAACCAACCAAGCCCCTTTCCTCCTCCGGAGGGTGGGTTTGATTTCTAGATCCTGACCGGAGCAGAAAATTCACGTCTGGTCTTGTTCGCTTCGCTGTTCCCTTTCGTGTGTTTCTCAGATCAAACCAACGCCGGGAGGCCCACCCCACCCAGGGCACCAGATTTACCCTGGAAGCAGACCGAGGCCCACCCCAGCCAGGGCAGCAGATTTAACCTGGAAGCAGACCGAGGCCCACCCCACCCACGGCACCAGATTTACCCTGGAAACGGACCGAGGCCCACCCCACCCACGGCACCAGATTTACCCTGGAAACGGACCGAGGCCCACCCCACCCACGGCACCAGATTTACCCTGGAAACGGACCGAGGCCCACCCCACCCAGGGCACCAGATTTAACCTGGAAGCAGACCGAGGCCCACCCCACCCACGGCACCAGATTTACCCTGGAAACGGACCGAGGCCCACCCCACCCACGGCACCAGATTTACCCTGGAAACGGACCGAGGCCCACCCCACCCACGGCACCAGATTTACCCTGGAAACGGACCGAGGCCCACCCCACCCACGGCACCAGATTTACCCTGGAAACGGACCGAGGCCCACCCCACCCACGGCACCAGATTTAACTTGGAAGCGGACCGAGGCCCACCCCACCCACGGCAGCAGATTTAACCTGGGAGCGGACCGAGGCCCACCCCACCCACGGCACCAGATTTACCCTGGAAACGGACCGAGGCCCACCCCACCCACGGCACCAGATTTACCCTGGAAACGGACCGAGGCCCACCCCACCCACGGCACCAGATTTAACTTGGAAGCGGACCGAGGCCCACCCCACCCACGGCACCAGATTTACCCTGGAAACGGACCGAGGCCCACCCCACCCACGGCACCAGATTTAACTTGGAAGCAGACCGAGGCCCACCCCACCCACGGCACCAGATTTAACCTAAAAACAGACCGAGGCCCACCCCACCCACGGCACCAGATTTACCCTGGAAGCGGACCGAGGCCCACCCCACCCACGGCACCAGATTTAACCTGGAAGCGGACCGAGGCCCACCCCACCCACGGCACCAGATTTAACCTAAAAACAGACCGAGGCCCACCCCACCCACGGCACCAGATTTAACCTGGAAGCGGACCGAGGCCCACCCTACCCAGGGCACCAGATTTAACCTGGAAGCAGGCCAAGGCCCACCCCACCCACGGCACCAGATTTAACCTGGAAGCGGACCGAGGCCCACCCCACCCACGGCACCAGATTTAACCTGGAAGCAGACCGAGGCCCACCCCACCCACGGCACCAGATTTACCCTGGAAACGGACCGAGGCCCACCCTACCCAGGGCACCAGATTTAACCTGGAAGCTGACCGAGGCCCACCCCACCCAGGGCACCAGATTTAACCTGGAAACGGATCGAGGCCCACCCCACCCACGGCACCAGATTTACCCTGGAAGCTGACCGAGGCCCACCCCACCCAGGGCACCAGATTTAACCTGGAAACGGACCGAGGCCCACCCCACCCAGGGAACCAGATTTAACCTGGAAGCGGACCGAGGCCCACCCCACCCACGGCACCAGATTTAACCTGGAAGCGGACCGAGGCCCACCCCACCCACGGCACCAGATTTAACCTGGAAGCAGACCGAGGCCCACCCCACCCAGGGCAGCAGATTTACCCTGGAAGCGGACCGAGGCCCACCCCACCCACGGCACCAGATTTAACCTGGAAGCGGACCGAGGCCCACCCCACCCAGGGCAGCAGATTTAACCTGGAAGCGGACCGAGGCCCACCCCACCCACGGCACCAGATTTAACCTGGAAGCAGACCGAGGCCCACCCCACCCACGGCACCAGATTTAACCTGGAAACGGACCGAGGCCCACCCCACCCACGGCACCAGATTTACCCTGGAAGCGGACCGAGGCCCACCCCACCCAGGGCACCAGATTTACCCTGGAAGCGGACCGAGGCCCACCCCACCCAGGGCAGCAGATTTAACCTGGAAGCGGACCGAGGCCCACCCCACCCACGGCACCAGATTTAACCTGGAAGCAGACCGAGGCCCACCCCACCCACGGCACCAGATTTAACCTGGAAACGGACCGAGGCCCACCCCACCCAGGGAACCAGATTTACCCTGGAAGCGGACCGAGGCCCACCCCACCCAGGGCACCAGATTTACCCTGGAAGCGGACCGAGGCCCACCCCACCCACGGCACCAGATTTAACCTGGAAGCGGACCGAGGCCCACCCCACCCAGGGCAGCAGATTTAACCTGGAAGCGGACCGAGGCCCACCCCACCCACGGCACCAGATTTAACCTGGAAGCAGACCGAGGCCCACCCCACCCAGGGCACCAGATTTACCCTGGAAACGGACCAAGGCCCACCCCACCCACGGCACCAGATTTAACCTGGAAGCAGACCGAGGCCCACCCCACCCACGGCACCAGATTTACCCTGGAAGCGGACCGATGCCCACCCCACCCAGGGCACCAGATTTAACCTGGAAGCAGACCGAGGCCCACCCCACCCAGGGCACCAGATTTACCCTGGAAGCAGACCGAGGCCCACCCCACCCACGGCACCAGATTTAACCTGGGAGCAGACCGAGGCCCACCCCACCCAGGGCAGCAGATTTTATTCCAATCAAACCAAACCCGTCAAGAGTGCATTCAGCTGAAAATGAGTGTAAAACGTGAACTGATCACAAACGTTTTCGTTCACTAGCCCAGTTTAAAACCCTAACCTGTGTTTTCTGTTTGAAATGTTTCAGCACGACAAACTGCAGCTAAAGAAAACATGAGTTCTTTTCAGAAACACATCTGAGACCCTCCACTGGCCTCTTAAATATCATTTTAAAAGCTCTGTGAGCTCATGTTTTGCTTGTTCTGGCAGCAGGTACCTGGACTCACTTTATCCCATCATTGTGTGTAGATACATTCTTTAGATTTACCAGATAAACGCATTCAGGGTCCAACTCACTGCGTACCGATGAGCCCTACGTCTCAGCTCATAACTCTCCTTTAATTTCCTACAAACAGGGAACTGCTGCATGCTGACAGTTTCTGAGGGGGTCCACAGCATTCGCTCGTCAACACGCCACACAGGTCACATCAGCCTTGAAATGCATTGAAAGTACTTGGTTGGGCAAGTACTCAAGATCAGGCCAAATAAAGGTTTGAACTATAGCCTTCTTTACTTTGGGCAAAAACACAATAACAGCTGCCAACATCTGGCTTTTGAGAGCAATGGGGTTCATTGGCAGCCAGTACAGCATCTAAAAAGCTGCTGAAGTCACAGGAAGTCAATGCCGATAACATTGATGAAAACACCCAGCTGCAAACGACAGTTTTCACTGAAGTGGGCACCGCTCCTCATCTTTCCAAAGAGAAGTTTACCAAATAAGCAGCAACTCACAGACAAAAGGAGATCAGACTGATTGAACCTACCAAGATTGATTTACTCCTTTGGTTGGAGCCCATTGGAGGGAACTCATGGTCCTATGGTTTGTCAGTCAGATCCATCTCTTGTGTCTCATATAGCAACCGTCAATTTGAAATCACTAAATATCGTGCCGGTTACAGACTAAATGATGACAAACTATCATCGATCTTTGTAGTTTCCCTCACCATGAACGTGAACATAAATAACCTCACAGCAATGAATCAATAAGGTATTTCAGAAGCTTTGGGTGGACTTGTTTGGTTGTTCAATGGAGGGGATCATTTAGCAGCCAACAGTAGGAAGAGTAACAGCACAGGAGTCAGTAAACCGTGACGGTGCTGAGAATGAAGCACCATCACAACACATTCAGAAGTCCGGTCAAAGAGAGACCGTCAAACCTTAGCTGATGTCACCACTCCAACTTTTACTGTTCTGGACATGAGAAGCTGCAGCTGGAAGACCAAAATCAATTCTGAAAATGTGTGCCAATAGCCTGTTGGGTGGTTCCATCCTTAGTCATATTCTGAGAGAACAACCCTCTCCAACATGCAGAGGATTGAGTTAGAAAGCTATAAGGTGGGAGGAGGATTACCCCCGAGTATCCTAGAGGATGGGGAGGAGTTACTGGATCTAGAGGAAGGGTGAGGCTGTCTGGGGCCATTAGAGAAGGGAAAGAGGGGCTTTCTGGACACGGGCCTCACGGATCCGGCCACCACGGAAGCTCCTGGGCCGTAGGGCTGCAAAGGCAGCGACGGGCTCAGATTTCTTTTGCTGCCTTGACCTAAAAGATCAAAAACAGTTGCAGGGCCTGCGTTACAGTATGATGTGCTCTTTATCTACACTGGCAGACAAGCGAGCCGGCAGCAGCGAGCCGGCAGCAGCGAGCCGGCAGCAGCGCTGAGCAGCGACGTTAGTGATGGACTGTGACATCGGAGGTTTAATTCATGGAGTCAGTGGACAAATGATGGCATCAGGATGAGTCTCTAAGCGCTCACAATCTTTGGAAACCACAGTCACTGAAACTGCTGCTGAGTTCTGAAAACGCAGCCATGACTGGAAGATTGGGCGCTGCATGCAGACGCTGGATGAGATGTTTAGAGGTGCAGCCACACCTGTGAACAAAAAGGTTGAACAGGAAGCTGGACAGAAAGAGCAGACAGACAGAGCAAGGCCGCCTCTGATTGCAAGACACAGGAAGCATGTTGTGAGGTCATTATTACCCCAGGGGTTAGTTTTGGCCCTCTCATTGGCCAAAGCTGATCTCAGCAGCGATGAGCCGTCCTGCGCTTTGATGACAGCTGTGTGGGAAAAAGAAGGTTGAACACTGCAAAAGTCACTTTTTGAGTTTTAGAGACGGTCCATTTCCTGTCAAATTCAAACCAGAGACATTTATTACACGTGTTTGCATGGCTTAAATGTAAAGGAAAGCACATTTCAGAGAATAGGAGTCAATGACTCTCCTGTTCTTTTCCGACCAACATGTCGTCAGAACAAAGAAACCAAAAAGTTGGAGGTGGAAATTACCCGCAGCATTATGAGGCTTCTCAGGTGCACTCGACGGTGCCTTAGTGGTCTGCCCATGAAGTGAGGCGCCATTGGAAGGTAATTTAGTGAGGGGGGAGGCAGTGATGATGGTGTGAGGGGTGGTGGTTGGCAGGAGTTTGGGGCGGGCAGGAGTTGGAGGGTCCGCCGGCTGGGTGCTGTCATTTCTAACGCTGCTTCCTTTTTCTGGGGCAGAGAGCAGAGAGGTACTGTGATCATGGGAACCTCAGCCATTTGAGTCAAGAAGCCAATTATCTAAATATCATCATCTCCAGACACACACTCTTCTGATGCCTTTTCCCAGTCCAACACTGGCACGAGGAGAGCTGATGTCTTTTAAAAAGGTCAAATTTGGAGTCCAAAGGTTTGGGTCCCAATAATCGAGTACCTCACAGGGATACAGACAGCTTGGAAGACGGTGTACTTGAGGAGGATTATGCAGAACGACTTGTGTTGTCTTTCCCCAGAAGGAAAGTCCAACCACGTCTGCGTCTGAACTGGATCTCATGCAGTCCTGTCATGCAGTCTGATGGAGGTGTCTGAGGACAGGTGGACAGACAGAGGACAGGGCAGGAAGAAGATAGAGCAGAGGAGTAACTGTCTTCCACCCTTTTCTGAACAATCATTGGCTCTTCTTCAGTTAGTAAACGTCTGTTGCACCCGATTTAAATTCCACAGATACTGGAGGAATTCTGAGGTTTATCATAAAAACAATGATTTATCAGGATAAAGTGCTCCTGCTACAGACCATGGTTACCTCTCATCTCGTCTGTGAACCTCTACAGATGGTCCAGAACCTGGCGGAGCATCAACCAAACAGGTCACATGACCCTCCTCCCCTAACGGACCTCCACTGGCTGCCCATGGACGCCTGAATCAGACCCAGTCACTGATGCTGCCAACAGAGAGACTTCTGGGTCTACAGCAGCTGTTTAAACTCAGCCAAGAAGCTCCTTCTGAACCTCTGTGTTCCTCTCAGGAACCTCTGCTGGTTCTGGTTCTGGTTCTGCCTCCCTACAAAGACGGCACTCTCAGTCCAGGCTGTTCTCATTGGTGGTTCCATGATGGTGGAAACTACCAGATGCCATCGGAGCAGGGTGTCCCCTCTCTGAGGACTCAAAGCTCCTCTAAGAGCAGGAATATTCATGCTATCTCATCACATGTTCACTCCTTGGTGTGTCATGGGGCTAAATGTTCACTCTGTACCAGGCCTGTTACCGAAGGATTCCAGCAGGGGGCACACCTGATCACACATATCTGTCTCTGTGCAGTAAAGATTCGGATCATCAAGAACTTTCTCTTCGAGCCTGAACTCAAACTTCCTGCCATCTTTGCTCCTGTGGACCCAATAACCCCAGATCTGGTCAAATATGGCCCTACTCTGCTCCTACAGGCATGTTGCAGCTTGTGAACACGGAGGATTCATTTCTGAGAGCGTGCACAAACAACTGTCCAAGCAACAGATCCAGAGCCACTGAACCAGAGTGGAACCAGTTCCAAAATGGTTAGAGCTTTGTTCCTAAACAGAACTTAACTAATTCTCAGTTGGCCAAGAGGTTCCTGAAGGCGGCTACATCAGAGTAACCTCAGTAGCATCAGCAGAACCGAGGCCAAAAGTGAGGTTCTAACTCTTTCTGACGTGCTGCAGGATCATTTACTGGAAGCAGAATTCAGCTGTTTCAGATTAGTTTCCTCAAAGTTGTGGAAAGACAGAAAAGAAAGAAATGAAAGAGTCGAAGAAGAACGGCTGAAGCATGGTGGCGGCTTCGGGACCAGATAAAACCGGCTGCGTTCAGGGTGGGCGGGGCCGAGCCAACTTACGCGTGCCCTCCATCACCTCCAAGCATCGACTTTCTGACTGGGCTCGGTACATGCTAGCATGCAGCTGACCACCGCAGCCGCATGCCCCGACGCCACCCCCTCAGAGGCTGAAGATGCATGAATGAATGAAGCTGGCGGTTAAAGAACAAAAGATCTGTCTGGTTACCAAGCGGCTCGAGGGGTGGTTTGGGCTCAGTGGAGCCGGGCAGAGGGACGGTTTCCTGCTGGCTCTCTGGGTACGCTGTGGGGAACAGTAGGCTGCCTTTTAACAGGAAGAAGAGTTGACAAACAAGTGGCTACAGTGGAAAAAACTGCTTGAAAAAAGCAACCAGAGCTCAGGTTCGACTGATTCAACCTTTTAAAATTCAGTTTTGTCCTTTTAGCTAAACTCCACTTTGGCCCGATCCCTGCATCGTACAGAGGATCATGGAGCAGTGTTCATCTAGCCTTCAGCCGGGGCTGGGTAAGCACTGCTGTTGATCCCTGAAAGAAAAGTGAGGAAAATGGAGGGCTGAAGCCAAGGGGGAGCAGGATTGGACTGTTGCAGTTTGCAAAGAATGAAATGGCTTTTTATATGAATCCCAGTCATTTTGGAGGCTGTTTTCCATCAGTCGAACCCTCCCAGGAAGCTTTTGAGGTCCAACAAAACATCTCTGCAGCCCTGAGTGGAAAAAGTGAAAGCATGACATCAGGGAAAAATGGAAAAAGAGGAGATAGTCACCGAAAGAGGTGCGCGGTGATCCGGGGAAACTGGGATTTTTGAGCACAGCGTGGAGTTGAGGCCTGGTGCTATTGTGCAGAGCTGCAAACAATTCAAAAAGTTATTAATCCCCTCTAAAGCTATCTCCCAAAGACACTCGTAGAGCCATGACTGTTGAGGATCGGTGTCGTGTGAACATGTTCCACTGCTTTTATAAGGCAGCTAAAACACTCTTAGAAAGACTCATAAGACTCAGTTTTTAAGATTATAAGAAAGAAAATCTCACCAGGACGAGGAGGGAAGAAGGCGGGAGGTTTCTGTAAAAACAATGAAATAAAGCAAACTTTTGTCAGGTTAAAGATGGAGAAAAAAGGGACATTTAAGATAAAAAAAAACAGAATATAGATAAAAGTCCAAATAACTAAAAAGTAAAATATAAAACCGTGTAAATAATGAGACCAAATGATGCAGTGTCGTACTGACTCTGGGTCAGTTTTCCTTTACACACCACAGGGACCCGTGATGTACTGACTCTGGGTCAGTTTGCCTTTACACACCACAGGGACCCGTGATGTACTGACTCTGGGTCAGTTTGCCTTTACACACCACAGGGACCCGTGATGTGCTGACTCTGGGTCAGTTTGCCTTTACACACCACAGGGACCCGTGATGTACTGACTCTGGGTCAGTTTGCCTTTACACATCACAGGGACCCGTGATGTACTGACTCTGGGTCAGTTTGCCTTTACACACCACAGGGACCCGTGATGTACTGACTCTGGGTCAGTTTGCCTTTACACATCACAGGGACCCGTGATGTACTGACTCTGGGTCAGTTTGCCTTTACACATCACAGGGACCCGTGATGTACTGACTCTGGGTCAGTTTGCCTTTACACACCACAGGGACCCGTGATGTACTGACTCTGGGTCAGTTTGCCTTTACACACCACAGGGACCCGTGATGTACTGACTCTGGGTCAGTTTGCCTTTACACATCACAGGGACCCGTGATGTACTGACTCTGGGTCAGTTTGCCTTTACACACCACAGGGACCCGTGATGTACTGACTCTGGGTCAGTTTGCCTTTACACACCACAGGGACCCGTGATGTACTGACTCTGGGTCAGTTTGCCTTTACACACCACAGGGACCCGTGATGTACTGACTCTGGGTCAGTTTGCCTTTACACACCACAGGGACCCGTGATGTACTGACTCTGGGTCAGTTTGCCTTTACACACCACAGGGACCCGTGATGTACTGACTCTGGGTCAGTTTGCCTTTACACATCACAGGGACCCGTGATGTACTGACTCTGGGTCAGTTTGCCTTTACACACCACAGGGACCCGTGATGTACTGACTCTGGGTCAGTTTGCCTTTACACACCACAGGGACCCGTGATGTACTGACTCTGGGTCAGTTTGCCTTTACACACCACAGGGACCCGTGATGTACTGACTCTGGGTCAGTTTGCCTTTACACACCACAGGGACCCGTGATGTACTGACTCTGGGTCAGTTTGCCTTTACACATCACAGGGACCCGTGATGTACTGACTCTGGGTCAGTTTGCCTTTACACACCACAGGGACCCGTGATGTACTGACTCTGGGTCAGTTTGCCTTTACACACCACAGGGACCCGTGATGTACTGACTCTGGGTCAGTTTGCCTTTACACATCACAGGGACCCGTGATGTACTGACTCTGGGTCAGTTTGCCTTTACACATCACAGGGACCCGTGATGTACTGACTCTGGGTCAGTTTGCCTTTACACATCACAGGGACCCGTGATGTACTGACTCTGGGTCAGTTTGCCTTTACACATCACAGGGACCCGTGATGTACTGACTCTGGGTCAGTTTGCCTTTACACACCACAGGGACCCGTGATGTACTGACTCTGGGTCAGTTTGCCTTTACACACTACAGGGACCCGTGATGTGCTGACTCTGGGTCAGTTTGCCTTTACACATCACAGGGACCCGTGATGTACTGACTCTGGGTCAGTTTGCCTTTACACATCACAGGGACCCGTGATGTACTGACTCTGGGTCAGTTTGCCTTTACACACCACAGGGACCCGTGATGTGCTGACTCTGGGTCAGTTTGCCTTTACACATCACAGGGACCCGTGATGTACTGACTCTGGGTCAGTTTGCCTTTACACATCACAGGGACCCGTGATGTACTGACTCTGGGTCAGTTTGCCTTTACACACCACAGGGACCCGTGATGTACTGACTCTGGGTCAGTTTGCCTTTACACACCACAGGGACCCGTGATGTACTGACTCTGGGTCAGTTTGCCTTTACACACCACAGGGACCCGTGATGTACTGACTCTGGGTCAGTTTGCCTTTACACACCACAGGGACCCGTGATGTACTGACTCTGGGTCAGTTTGCCTTTACACATCACAGGGACCCGTGATGTACTGACTCTGGGTCAGTTTGCCTTTACACACCACAGGGACCCGTGATGTACTGACTCTGGGTCAGTTTGCCTTTACACACCACAGGGACCCGTGATGTACTGACTCTGGGTCAGTTTGCCTTTACACACCACAGGGACCCGTGATGTACTGACTCTGGGTCAGTTTGCCTTTACACACCACAGGGACCCGTGATGTACTGACTCTGGGTCAGTTTGCCTTTACACACCACAGGGACCCGTGATGTACTGACTCTGGGTCAGTTTGCCTTTACACACCACAGGGACCCGTGATGTACTGACTCTGGGTCAGTTTGCCTTTACACATCACAGGGACCCGTGATGTACTGACTCTGGGTCAGTTTGCCTTTACACACCACAGGGACCCGTGATGTACTGACTCTGGGTCAGTTTGCCTTTACACACCACAGGGACCCGTGATGTACTGACTCTGGGTCAGTTTGCCTTTACACACCACAGGGACCCGTGATGTACTGACTCTGGGTCAGTTTGCCTTTACACATCACAGGGACCCGTGATGTACTGACTCTGGGTCAGTTTGCCTTTACACACCACAGGGACCCGTGATGTACTGACTCTGGGTCAGTTTGCCTTTACACATCACAGGGACCCGTGATGTACTGACTCTGGGTCAGTTTGCCTTTACACACCACAGGGACCCGTGATGTACTGACTCTGGGTCAGTTTGCCTTTACACACCACAGGGACCCGTGATGTACTGACTCTGGGTCAGTTTGCCTTTACACACCACACCAAATACAAGTGAGACCGTTTAACACGCCACGGCACAAAGCTGGAGCTACGGAAAGCCAGAGAGGCCAAACGTGTCAGAATATGTTCCCGTTGGCGATCCACTAAAGGTTTAATCTAAAGTTTCCTCATGACACGTCAGGACAAAGTTGGACATTTCCTGCTTTGTTTCACAGCTGCTGCTGGACAGGAAGCGTCAGACTGCAGCAGCATACGTACCATGGGCTTTGTGAGGGGGTTAGGCAGCTTGTACGCTTTCTGTGTGTTTTTATCTGTGAAACAGAGGAAGGAGCAGCTTGTTAAGAGCTGGTTTCAGCAGGTGGCTTTGAGGAGAAAAGTCTGCCTTTGGCCGGGACTTACTGCCCATGTTGGTGTTGTGGAAGACCAGTTTGCTCCACATCCCGCTGCGATCGTCCTTGTTGGAGCGGACGCCGAACTCGTAGGGAGTGTTGGGCTTCAGATTATCAACGACCGTGTCGCTGGTTGGGCATGTCTGGTAGATCCACTTCCTGTTCCTCTCTCTGTAGCGGATGGTGTAAAACCTGAAGGAGATCAGAAGAAACATGCTTTACCAGCAGGAAGGAGGAGAAACTACTATTCAAACAGCTGACTGGGACCTGCTCTGGTCCTGAAGCAGCCGCCATGACAGTCTGTGAGCAGCAGAGATGTTCAGAGGAGCTCCAGTTTGTGTTTAAAACCATGTTCCTCAGAGAAAGACTGGAAGGGATCTGCATATTTCTGCCTCTACAGAGCAGAATATCATTAAAGCATTCAGGGAACCTGGAGGAGTTTCAGTGTAAAGGACGAGGGAGCAAGCCTAAGCTGGACCCCGTGACCTCTGAGCAAAGAGCAAAAGCAGCATCCAGCCTGCTGTCAGCAGCCAGTCCCTGCAGCCAGGCTCTGTGATGGTATGGGGTTGGATCAGGGGGCAAAGCTCATTTCCACTTCTGTGACGGCAGCATTAATGCAGAAAAGCTCACTGAGATTTTACAGCAACATATGCTGCCTTCAAGGCCACATCTTTTCCTGGGACGTCCCAGCATTGTTCAAGCAGACCATGGAAAACCACATTCTGCCACCTTCCAAAGGCCTGGCTGAGGAAGAAGAGGTACGGGTGCTGGACTGGCTGCCTGCAGTCCTGACCTGTCCCCAGCAGAGAAACAACCACCCCCCCGCACTGCTGCCTGCAGTCCTGACCTGTCCCCAGCAGAGAAACAACCACCCCCCCGCACTGCTGCCTGCAGTCCTGACCTGTCCCCAGCAGAGAAACAACCACCCCCCCGCACTGCTGCCTGCAGTCCTGACCTGTCCCCAGCAGAGAAACAACCCCCCCCCCGCCCTGCTGCCTGCAGTCCTGACCTGTCCCCAGCAGAGAAACAACCACCCCCCCGCACTGCTGCCTGCAGTCCTGACCTGTCCCCAGCAGAGAAACAACCACCCCCCCCGCACTGCTGCCTGCAGTCCTGACCTGTCCCCAGCAGAGAAACAACCCCCCCCCCGCCCTGCTGCCTGCAGTCCTGACCTGTCCCCAGCAGAGAAACAACCACCCCCCCGCACTGCTGCCTGCAGTCCTGACCTGTCCCCAGCAGAGAAACAACCACCCCCCCGCACTGCTGCCTGAGGTCCTGACCTGTCCCCAGCAGAGAAACAACCACCCCCCCGCACTGCTGCCTGAGGTCCTGACCTGTCCCCAGCAGAGAAACAACCCCCCCCCCCGCACTGCTGCCTGCAGTCCTGACCTGTCCCCAGCAGAGAAACAACCGCCCCCCCGCACTGCTGCCTGAGGTCCTGACCTGTCCCCAGCAGAGAAACAACCGCCCCCCCGTACTGCTGCCTGCAGTCCTGACCTGTCCCCAGCAGAGAAACAACCACCCCCCCGCACTGCTGCCTGCAGTCCTGACCTGTCCCCAGCAGAGAAACAACCCACCCCCCCGCACTGCTGCCTGCAGTCCTGACCTGTCCCCAGCAGAGAAACAACCACCCCCCCGCACTGCTGCCTGCAGTCCTGACCTGTCCCCAGCAGAGAAACAACCCCCCCCCCCGCACTGCTGCCTGCAGTCCTGACCTGTCCCCAGCAGAGAAACAACCACCCCCCCGCACTGCTGCCTGCAGTCCTGACCTGTCCCCAGCAGAGAAACAACCCCCCCCCGCACTGCTGCCTGCAGTCCTGACCTGTCCCCAGCAGAGAAACAACCACCCCCCCGCACTGCTGCCTGCAGTCCTGACCTGTCCCCAGCAGAGAAACAACCCCCCCCCCCGCACTGCTGCCAGCAGTCCTGACCTGTCCCCAGCAGAGAAACAACCCCCCCCCCGCACTGCTGCCTGCAGTCCTGACCTGTCCCCAGCAGAGAAACAACCACCCCCCCGCACTGCTGCCTGCAGTCCTGACCTGTCCCCAGCAGAGAAACAACCCCCCCCCCCCGCCCTGCTGCCTGCAGTCCTGACCTGTCCCC
This sequence comes from Leuresthes tenuis, assembly GCF_036924035.1. Taxonomy (NCBI): domain Eukaryota; kingdom Metazoa; phylum Chordata; class Actinopteri; order Atheriniformes; family Atherinopsidae; genus Leuresthes; species Leuresthes tenuis. The sequence goes on along the minus strand of NW_027325355.1, from coordinate 36,387,458 downwards.
AGCAGAGAATGCTGGAGCCCCTCCATCACCAACGGGCTCTGATGAAGGAGCTAAATGATGCCTAAGAAAGTGTGTTTCTCTGAATCTGACTCAGGTGTCAAGTTAAAAAGACGCAGATGTTCGACATATGACTGACAAACGCAGTCCAACGTTTCTTCTCCAGCTGACCTCAGCGTGGAAACAACGTCTCTCATTAGACGTTGTTAATTCTGGCAGCCGCACCACCGATCTCCATTTTCTCCCCTCGAGTCGTGTTTTTCAGAGCAGCGTTCCAAAAAATGTGAGGCGGCAGCCAAACACTGTGCAGAAGGAGCTGACGTTAGCTTTTAATAAGACGCCCAGAGTGGCAGAGGACGGCTGGGTCAAGCTTTCCGATGGCTTCTCCAACTCGTTTGACAGGAAAGGAAAAATGTGCCGGCGGAGAGTCCGGGTAGGATCTCTCAACACAGTCAGATGATTCATAGGCCAGAGAAGCAGTTTTCAGGGTCATAATTTATCATTTGGTTGGACATTTGAGTCCCAGAACTTTTCTAAATACCCCTGAACCACAGCGTTCGGTTCTGAAGGTGATCCTGTAGCCAGCTGCCAGCAAACAGCTTCTTCAGTGTCCTGAAAGACAAACGTAAGAACCCCCAGAGAGCTCGACACTCCAGGGGTTAGGGTTAGGTTACTCCCTAACCCTAACCCTAACCCCCAGAGAGCTCGACACTCCAGGGGTTAGGGTTAGGGTTAGGGAGTAACCTAACCCTAACCCTAACCCTAACCCCCAGAGAGCTCGACACTCCAGGGGTTAGGGTTAGGGTTAGGGAGTAACCTAACCCTAACCCCACCAGTGTCGAGCTCTCTGGGGGTTAGGTTACTCCCTAACCCTAAACCTAACCCCCAGAGAGCTCGACACTGGTGGGGTTAGGGTAGGGGGTTAGGGTTAGGTTACTCCCTAACCCT